>NC_132888.1:2636979-2704479 GCF_030463535.1 Salminus brasiliensis
AAAAAAGCTTCTTTACGGATCCAAAAATGGCTCTTCTAGACCATCGCTCAAAGAACCCTTTGAGGCACCTTTATTTCTAATCGTGTAGTGGAAGTAGTTGCCAGAGTGTTAGAGGGTAGGCGGTTGCTATGGTATCTCATGTGGTTGCTAGGGTTTTGCTATGCAGTTGCTATGGAATTTCAGCTGAACACATGCCAATTCGGACTCACATCTCCACCAATAGACTTCTTATTGGTGGAGATATGAGACTTCTTAATGACCAATAGACTTCTTAACTTTCAATGGAAGTCAATGTAAACGATTTTGGAGCATTTCTATTGGTCGGTTCATCATAAAAGAGTCTCATACAATGTAGCTCAGCTTCACATCATGGAGAAAAGTGAAACACGTTTATGCAAATATGGAGTTTGAGAGTTTTGCTATGCATCATTGATCTATATAAATATGTCCAGCTGAGTTCAGTAAGGCATACAGTAAAGCCTGTGTTTGCTCTGTCATTGGGTGGGGAGGTGAGGTTTCTGAGGAGCCAAATCAAACGTCACGGGTCAGCTCCGGCCTGCGGGCCACACTTAGGCAGCCGGGATCTAGCCTGACACATGGCTGTTTTTTAAAACGAGCTGGTCTTGCTGGAGTTCCCCGCGGTGGTTTGTGGTCAGCCTGGTCTGTTTATTTTCTCCTAGTGCTCTTGTGTGGCGGCTCATCCTTAATGTAAGAGCGAGAGCTAAATATTAACCCTCAGTCCTACGTTGCTCAAAGCCGTAGATGTTCTTAGGGCGGTACATGTTTTCCACAGCCTTAAAATTCCATTAAAAACAATGTTAACAAAATGCCTCAGCAGTGCAGTAATCCAGCCTTCCACAGCCTTCCACAGCTCCTCCCCCAACGGCCGCATAGATTTTATATATAGAACTCCACACTGTGACACTTCTTCTAAAAAATGCATTCAGCTACTTTAAGTTGCTGACAGAGATGTGCAAATGCACACACACATAGCTTGTCTAGCAACTGTAGAGAAATAGGGACTGCCAATAGAATAGGATCCTCTGGAGAAGCTATTGGCTCCATGCTGCCTAATGCCAGGCGTGGGCTAGTAGAGGGGTATAGAGCCCCCCAGCATTGAGGAGTAGCATTCAGCTATTTTAAGCTGCTGACAGAGATGTGCAAATGCACACACACATAGCTTGTCTAGCAACTGTAGAGAAATAGGGACTGCCAATAGAATAGGATCCTCTGGAGAAGCTATTGGCTCCATGCTGCCTAATGCCAGGCGTGGGCTAGTAGAGGGGTATAGAGCCCACCAGCATTGAGGAGCTGTGGAGCAGTGGAAGAACAGTGGTGGTGATCGTCGTCCAACATCCTGACCTCACTAACAACACTCTTGTCGCTGAAGGCAGTCAAATCCAGTAGAGACAGTTACTCCAACAGAAGCAGGATCAGCTCTTTTTAATACTCTTGATTTCAGAAGAAATGATGAATGAGCAGGTGTCCCAATACTTTTGTGTTATAAATATCCTAGACTAGCCTGAAAAAGAGGGTGTGGTGTTTAAATAAAGGTTGCTCGATTCCTTCAGGGTGATATGCAGTACGTGAGCAGCTGGGCCTCGGCCTACAGGACTGTAGATGCGATGTGTTCATTAGCAGAAAGCTTACATAGGAACATACTGCATGTAACACAATTCCCATTTGGGCCTTATGTCCGATGTGTCCAAAAGGACTCATTTCCGTCCTGACGTGGTGTTTGAAACCACTCGCTCTCACCCTGCTGAAGGCCCGTCCTCTCGTCCATCCAGATGTGGAGAGGGAGAGAGACTGTTGTTCTGCTTTTCTCTAAATCAGAAATGCGTCTCGCCCTGACGCAGCTCCTCGAGAGCTATGTGGAAGGATTCATATTTTCCACCCTGCGTGTCCAGGACATTTACAGTTGGCGTCAGGATATCAGTTGGTCAGAGAGGAGGCACTTTGAAGTGTTTGTGGTATCGGCACATCTGCAGGCAAGATGTGTGCTGCATGTAGGGAGGGGTGAGTATGGGAGGGGGCCTTTTGGGCTTTGCCTGTCTTCCCCCACATCATGTGACAATGAACAACATTCCTTAACTCTTTCTGGAGCGGCTGCATTGCGAAACCCTCTCCCGGCGTCATAAATCTGCACGCAGGCGGCACGATCGTCTGCGCTGCGGAGTTTGTTTCCCATCTCCTGAATAATGATGTACTTGGCTGAGATGCCTATAAGGCCCTGGGGGGTGGCGATGGTTAGCAGCCCCTGATTATTTTCAGAAGGTTCTGCTGCAGGTTATGGAGGGGAGCTTCCTGCTAAGCCGCACGGCCTTCTCGGATTTCAACTGCACTCACAAAAGACGGCCCCGGAGTCTTAAAAATAAAGGATCCCGAATGGTTCCTGGCTTGGACGCAGCGTTCTAGGATTTTTTCTTCATATTTATGTTTTTAAGCTTCAAAATTAGCTTCTGATCTGATCTTCTGATCTAGCAAAAGCTGTTTTTCTTCATTTATATTAATACGACTCCTCACTTTTGTAATTTCACAAATATCAATACACAATATTCAGAGGTTCTAGACACTTAACCCAATCACTCGAACCCCCGTCTCTCAGCAGTGAGAGAGTTCTACTGCAGAAGCTCCAGATCTCATCAGAACAGATAAAGCAGGTGAACATAAATCCAGTAAAAAGAGAAACAAGAGCTTCTCATTCTGAAGAAAGAAAGTAGTGAGATCTTGTCGGTGAGCTAGTCTGAAGAACAGAGCTCGGTTCCTCCAGGGTTCTCCTGGACGCCCCCCAGTCCAGCCAGCACAGCGTGGAGGATGTGTTCAATCAACTCCATCATCATCATCATCATCAGCAGCAGCAGCTCACCTGATTTACCAGCATTAAGCCCTGATTTACCACCAAACCAGGTGTTGATCTGAGGAGAACTCTAAATAATACTAGACTCCATGAGGAGAACTTTGGAGATGTTCTAATGATGAACACAGTGATGGAGAACCTCCACAACTTTCTGTAGTAGTGATATTATTAGTGTTTATTCAAATATCAGTGATTTACTGAGCAGATAAACACTTACTGCCCAGGTAAGCAGACGTAGAGCCTATATCATGACAATTCTTTAAAAGTAAGGATGATTAATAATTTTTACTTTATAAGTATTAGGTTACTGATACGTGCAGTTGTATGTGTCAAAAACAATGATTATAGATTTTTACGCCCTTCTCTGGCCTGGAAACAAAGTCATTAAAGTGTCTTTAAGACACTTTGCTTAAATGTTAAAGAGAAATTCAGGTTAGAATTAGGTTTTTTTTGTTATGGAAGAATGACTAAAGCTGTTGTTTGGGACCTTAATCCACACAATTATCACTAGTGGACCTCAAGAGGAAATAAAATTACAAGAAAATGTAATATCTAAAATTTAATTTAATCCAGGGAACCAAAACTGGCTCTTCTCTGGCATCGGGAAGAAGGAACATCTTATTTTGAAGACTGCAGCACAGTTCCACAAATATAATAGTTATAGTAGTATGCCATATATAATACCCCGACACACTGATGGAAACTTTTGAAGAGTCCAAATGTCCATTCGCAGATCATTCTGGCCTTTTATCTGCACTCTGCTGTCAGAAACAGGAATGCCTCGCCTGCAGGTAATAAAAAGCACATACATAAACCATGAGCCGAGGTCAGAGGACTACAAAAGTGCAGTGACCCCTCAGTTAATGGCCTTAGGCATTCAATAATAGCAGTGAAACACGTCTCAGAAGACAGAAATCATAACTGTATTCCAACTGCATTATACTTGTTATTGTTTCTGACAAGTCACTAACGGATGCTGACAAACGTGCAGATCTGTTCAGTCGTCTCTAATAGTCCTGCGTAGGTGGTTTCTGCCTTATATCCACTGATATAAGGTAAAATAGGCAACAGCCTTTGTTAGAGCCGCTGCCTCTGTTTTTAGCTACGCTAGCTTTGCTTTACCCCATGTTTACAGAGACCAGAGAGACGTACAGTGTCCAGAACCACATAAACATTAGTGGACACGTCCACACGGTTTGAGAGTGTCACACCTTTTTGGCAATGGCAGAAAACTCTTGTGGAGTCCCCAAGCTGACTCCACTTTCCAAGAGTTAAAAGACTGGTGGGAGTCCACATAAACTTTATCCTGTAGCCTACTGTTCACACCAGTTAACCTCAGGAGAGAGCAAAGGTGTCAAAAGTATTCACACTCATTCCTCAGGTAGAAGTGAGTGGAGATACTAGGTTTTAAAAGACTTCTATAGAAGCTGAAGTATCAACTGAAGCTTTTTCCTCCAGTAAAAGTGTAAAAGTACTGGTTTCAGAACGACTTCAAGTAAAAGTAAAAGTAATGGAAGGAAAACAAAGACTGAAAGCTTAGGCCGCGCCACAGGGGTCTATAGTGCACTGCCCCCCCCCTCCCCTCCCCAAAACCCCATTTCTCTAAAAGTCATAATGAGGAGAATGATCTATTAAAATGTTGATGTTAAAAATGTTGGGCTGCACTAGGCTCCTGTTTCAGCTGCAGATCTGCCCATTGAAAATGAAGCATTACAGTAATATCAGCTCTATTAAAGGAGCGTCTCTGTGCTCTACTGAGCATTAACATGAGCTTCATGGAGGAAAATATGAGGAGTCGTTGTCTAGAAGTTTAGTAAAGCTGCAGAAAGTCAGACTTCAGAGGCGTGTGATCAATAAGCTTTATTGGAATGTAAATGTGGGGCTCAGTCGGGACGTTTCACTGCAGCTCTCTTGAGTCTCTGCCACGGACACAGTCTTCATACTAGACTACAGACGTCTGCTGTGAGCTCGCTGGAGAGTGACGGGACGTGTGCAGGTGTGATGGATCTCTTATAAACCAATAGGGAGTCAGAATGGTGTATGTTTATACTTCTCATCCAATCAGGATCAGACTCACAGGATTTATCTGGAGAGGGTTTTTATTGATGACGAGCCGGAATGAAAACTAAGGGAAATGAAATAGGAGGAACGAGGCTGTTTTTAAAATGTAAGGAGGAGAAAGTTCAGATAATTGGGGGAAAATGTAAGAAGTAGAAGTAAAAAGTCAGTAAAGTTTAGATAACAGACATTTCTACTGAAGTAATGAAGTATTTGGACACCTCTGGAAAAGAGGAACTACGGCATTGGTGATTGTGAACTCTTGGCTCTGAAGCTTGCTTTTGAGGAATGGAAACACTGGCTCGAAGTGGCCAAGCATCCCTTTTTGGTCCTTGCTGACCATAAAAACCATGAATATCTACGTTTGGTCAAAAGAATGACCTCCTGTCAGGCTCACTGGTCCCTCTTTTGGTCTCAGTTTCAGTTCACCATTCCAGATCGTCCAGAGTAATACTCGTAATACTGAGCTGACTCTCTTTCCCGCATCTGTGATACTGTACCGGTAGAAATTCATCCCCTCGTCTTGTAGAGACAGGCTAATTTCCTAGGCCCATTCCTCCCTTACCTCCTGTCATCCTGGTGGGATTTGAATGTACCAGGTGCTAGAACATGCTTTCAGATATACATCGTTAGTCACTTCTAGCTCAGTCAGTTCTCAGCATAAAACCCCCACACCCTGCCAGCTGAGAACCTGCCACTGCCACCCTCAGTTCCCTTGTACCCCTGGTCCAATCTCATAGCTGATTTGTCACAGACTTACCTGAGTCACAAGCTTACACTATTATTCTTTGGTATACCAGTGGACATAGCATCAGATAGAGGTGCCCAATTTACTTCCCAGATGTGGAGAGCATTTACTGCCAGTCTAACTTCCGGTCCCCATCCTTAAATTAGGTCAATTTCTTCAACGAAGAATCAGTATGATTGGTTGCCATAGGCCATAGGCCTTTTGATTCCTCAGATGTCCTAGAGGTCAATGGATGGATGCGGAGGAGTGAACAAGTGTGGGAGGCCACTCATCAGCACCGGTCCTGCACCATCAGAAATGGCAGGTCAACCGACATCACAGTGATGCCCCTCCTGCACTTCAGGTGACGGGGTCTGGTTGTCAACCAGGCACACTACTGGATAAAATCAATGACGTTGGACTTGTCTGCTCAATATCATGTATCTCGGCCCCTTCGTATCTCCTTGCTGTAACCTGAAGCACTTGGCATGGCTTTGCCTGATGCCACTCCGCCTGGTTGTTCTTGAGGGCACGTCTGTAGATGCTGTCTGAGTGTGCTGGATTCCAGACAGACTTGGAGAGTTCTCCAATATTTAGTGGATTGGAAGGGATATGGACCTGAGGAACACTTCTGGGTTCCCGGCCTCCAAGGTGTTGGATGCTGGTGGATGACTTCCATAGACGTCACCTGTCTCGTCCAGCCCCATGGCCGAGAGGTCATCCCAGGTGTCGATTGCTGTATCCATCGGCTTTTCGTCTGTCTGGCTTATCCTCTGTCCGCCCTGACCTTGGTAGAGGTCGTTCTAGGAAGGGAACCCAAGTCCAGCACCACATCAGTGTGGGTCCTGAGATGCTCCTGGTTGTGGGGGCATTGGTCAATACAGTTGGCCTTGTCTCTTTGCTGGGCCAGACCACCTAAACCAATCAGAGACTGTTCCCTCGTTCTCGTTCACCGTAATACTGAACTGTCTCACCTCTCAATTCCTACTTTGCCAACTTTCCGTTGCTTACTGAGCGTGTGCTGATCTCTGCCTGTCTAGTAATTCGCTGATTCTTGGTTTTTGCCCCTTTTGGTTCGTTTGCTCGGTTGTTTGTTTCTCTGGTTTGGACTCTGGCTCGTTTCTTGGTTTCTGTCTTTGCTTAGCCCATGTCTGCCCTGTTGGCTCAGATTTTTGAGCTTTGTTGGTTTATATCACTGTTAGTCTCACTTAAGCTCCTTGTATCTTTTGGGGATCTAAAAAATTCAGTGTTGCTTCTACAGTCCTGATTAACAAGGACTGATTAACAGCTTAGAGGTTGGTTGCCCTTCCTCACTTAGGGTGCTGGAAATGACTGGAGGACACCCTAAGCTTTATCCTTGGAGGTTTTATTATTTTGGACAGGATTAATCGACAGCTTAGAGGTTGGTCCCTCATTCTCACTTTGAGAAGCCTAACTGGGTCCCAATAACGACACATGTTAGCCCATGCCCACCTGAAACCCACCTTGTACCCACCTAGCCCACGTTCCACCCGTGTAAGCCCCATATGACCATATTGGGTGGGCAGCTAGTCTATCAAACTCAAATGAGCTCACATGCCATATTGGTCAATAGTTACGATGGTTTTCCCCTGATGGCGAGTTTTTTAAGCACCAGCTGCAAAAGAAAGATATGTTTAGAACTACAACATTTTCCAGCAGGGGAGTAAAAAGTAAATGGATGTGCAGTTAAAGCTTTGCCTCCTAATTCCATCCAAATTTGGAAAATCAATTTGAATTAGCTGAACAGTAAAATCCCTAAATATAGCAGCGCTTGTTTTGCTTAAAGCATCTACTGTAAAAGCAAGCAATTATGCAGGCGTGTAAATGTAGGTCAGCAGCAGTAGGATTGGATCTCTGGCACCACGCTGATCCCACAGTCTGACACTTTAAAGAGCCGCATGAAAGTGTCCTCAACTCAATTACAACCAAACCACGGGACAGAGACTTAATCAACAGTTTAGTCTGCAATAACCATAACAGCCACACCGCAAGCCATTTTCACATTTCATTAATAACAACTGCTCTGCCAAGATATTCTCCCGTTTCCATAAACTCCAGCACACTGCGGCCTTTCTCTCACAGACAGCGGCGGAGCCATTTGTAACCATTATTAAAGTCATATTTCACGGCTTTGTACATAAATCACTCTGAAATGTTCCAAATTAGCTGGATTACTGTTGTAGTGTACATCTCAGCGCCGCCGCTGCGAGTGGTAAAATGCTCTGACGTGTCAGAGGACGGGTTGCAGTGCCGGCCTGGGACTGAAATCAGCTAGAGCAAATGACTGTACACAGCAGTGTCTGTAGAAAACATGGACAGTGCAGCGTCTCTCAAAAGTGAAGCAGTATGCAGTATCACGTGTAGCTCCGCCCCATATCCCCATATCTCATCTTTCCATCTCCAGCGTCTCCAAACTCCAGCAGTTAGTCTCCCTGCCCATTTTTAATATCCACCCAGAAATCAGTTTCTAACCCCTACTCTGCTCTATCGTAAGAAGGTGGGGCTACACTTAAGTACAATTAAGTGATTGACAGACAGACAGCTTTGGCTGGAGGAGGCCGGTCGTCTGCAGCAGGACCTGCATGGCGCCCCCTTTCTGTTCAGTACTTGGAGGAGCTGAACTGTAGAGGAACTTACATGAGCTGCACTTTTACTGGTGGAGCGTCCGTCCACTTACCGACAAACTGGGAATCCAGGGGGAAATCCGCTCTGCTTCTGCTTTTGCTGAAAGCTCAGTGAAGACGGTCTGGGACACTGAGGCTTAGTCTGGGAGAAGGGGGCGAGTCTACTAAATGAGTAGGTGAGTCTGGTCTCTACATGGCAGACAGTTTTGGCTTTTTTTCTATAGAACAGAGGGGAGCAGAACCACAGCATCCATGTTTTGTACAGTCATTGGTAACAGGGTGCTCTGATGATACTGACATCAATGGAGGTGCATGGCTTAACCAATAATTTCAGTTAAAAATCAAGTCTATATATTCCCCTCCTTACTTGGACTGTAATCTATCAGCCAAGTTAAAAGTTGCTTCTTTTGTTTTTCACTGGAGCTACAAGGCTAATGTAGCTAACAACGGATGCTTGCAGCTTCTACGTTAGCATCCTCACCTCAATCTCACAATGTAGGACATGGGGCCCTATCGTACACCCTGCGCAAGGTGTGTTGCAATGCTCGTTGCTATCTTCCACCCCACCAACAGTCTATTTGCTGGTTTAAACAGCAGCACTGCTTGTGAATCTCTACGCTGATGGGCGTGGTGGTCTGGAAATGAGGGGTGTTCAGGTCAGTTTCTGGAGTATTGCTGTGCATCTCAGCAGAGGAAAACACAGCAGGAGCTCCACTGACTGAAAACAGCCTAGACAGATGTTCGTTCGTCAACAGTCAGACGTCCGTTGCTGTCTCAGCAGTGAATTGTCAACACAGGCGCGTGCAGCCCGACGCTCGTACACCCCCCCACGCTTTACACCACTGAAATAGCAACCCGCCAAGGTCAGTCTGACCGCACCTGGCTCTTAAAGGAAGCGGCGAGAGACACACTGACTGGTTTATTACTGCACGCTACGCCCAAAACAAACACACATGATTCATTAAGAGACTCAGTACATGAGTTTTAGGAGTTTAGGAGTTTCGAGCCGAGCAAGACGAACTTTTCCTGCCGTTACGATAGCAAAGACACACCAACACGCCCCCTAAATCAAGCTGCACGGTGGACGACTGTTGACAGCTCACCAAAAGATTGCTAAAATGGGGACGACCATGCTCACTTTTCCATTAGTGTTGGATACAAACAGAACTTGGCCCTGTCTTTAACCAACACTGCAGCACCCAAGGAGCTCAAGAGCCCAACAGTGGCAGCTTGCCGAGCCTGGGTATTGAACCCATAACCCTGTCATCAACAGCCTGGAGCTCTACCACTGCCCCTGAGGGTTGTGCAGTAGAGATTGCTGAACACCTCCACCCTGTGTGAGGAGGGTGTGTGATCATTTAGTCGTGTAGCTTATTTAGCAGGTAGCTTAGCTAGCTTTAGTAGTGTTTTTCTGAACACTGCTAATGCTAGCGAGTCTACCTGATGCTTAGCAGCAACAGTGTTGTAACTGGTTCTAGATAGCTTTAGTTTTAGTGCAGGAGGAAACTTCTACTACTATTATTAAGTAGAAACAATTTGCGCTGCTAAAAAAAAGCTGAGTTTTAAAAGATGATTTTATTTATGATGGTGTGTCATAAAAATGATTCAACAGCTCCAACGACACAAACAAATTCATTTAACACAGCAAGTTAACATAAAAATTATATTTGACATTAATTTAAATCTGCGAAATCAGATGACGCTCGCCTGGCTTCAGCGATCAACAGACATCACAGGCAAAGTAGTTGGGGTGGGCAGTGGTGGCCCAGCAGCTAGAGCTCTGGGTTATTGATGACAGGGGTTGTGGGTTCGATACCCAGACTCGGCAAGTTGCCACTGTTGGGCCCTTGAGCAAGAGCCTTTGGGCCCTTCACCCTCTCTACTGTGTGCGTGCTCACTTTGGGCAACTTTCAGAGCAAGTATGTATGGTGACTCATCATAAAATGATGCGCCACAGCGCCACCTGCAGGTGTGGAGTGTATGCAACAGACAAAACTAGACCACTGAAAGTATGCAAGCTTGTAAACTCGCAAAAGCAAATTTGGCTTTGTGCAATGCTCGCAAATCTCATTTTGCCGCAAGTATGCTGAGAACTTTTTAAAAATGAATAAAGAAAATTTGCCTTTTTTAAACATGACGCCCCTGTTTGGTCTGTCCTCCAGCTCAAAACTGAAAAAGCAGACCAGTCTTGGCTGATCGGCTGCGTTCGGGAGAAGGGCGAAACTGAGATTTTTGGCTGAAGCATCACTTCAACCTGAGCTTAACGTCAGACCTGCTAATGTCCCCTGAGCCCTCCAAATCCAGCATGGCACAGTTTCAAGAGCTGATCCGAGCGCAGGCCCGGCCTGACTCACTCTGAGAAATGAAAACATTTAATTATGGGAGTAAACGGGTTTCGGGGAAGACGATGACTAACATGTGTGAGACATTGTGGCCCATTATAGTGTAGTATATCTGGTAAAGGTCAGTGGGCTGAATCCATGGGAAGTCATGTGGAGGGTATCCTGAGATAGACTCGTGTTGGGCTCCGTAAGACCACACATGAAGAGTAATTGTTGTTTACGGCGTGGCTTTCATTGGGGAGCTGTCTTCTCTGAGACAGGCATTCACAACATGGGAATAGTTGATTTTTACAACATGCTGAAGGTCAAATCTTAAATTGCTAGTCGGCAATTATAGAAGAATAGGTTCTACAATCCTCAACGTACCATCATTTCAAAGTAGGGTGAGATGTGATGCCACAGAAGAGGCGCTTCTGCGTTGTTTATGGAGCTTTGTGGTGGTCGTTTTTGCTTTGAGAAGGTTTTGGCCTTAAATGTTGTGGGGTTTTTTTGCAATCCATGCAAAATAATCCCAGACGAAAAGAACACCGCCTGTTCTAGATAACCTCACCCAGTCAGAGCTGTGGTTCTACAGTGGAGGTGAAGGGAAGTAGACGTCTGAAGCTCTAATAATAAAATCTCCTCACAGAAAGTTCTTCACCTAATGGTGATGAAGACGCTGCCTGATGCCTGAGACACTGTTCTACCAGAGTTCTGAGAAGAGCTCGGCTCTAGAACCTGCTTTTAGAACCAGATCATTAAAATGGTGGAGGGATACATGCTGCAGGGTGTAGTGCGGCTACAGAAAGTAGTCCCTAAAGAGAACTGGATTAGTGGAGATTCTCTATTCACTATTTTACCCTCATCATCATCATTATCATCATCATTTCATATAAAACTCAGAAGACTCGTGTTGTAGCTTCACAGGTGGGTTTGGATGGGAAATAATATATGGGCTGTATCTCTGTTGTAGTCACGGCGACCGACAGCTGGTTCCCTTCACCACCAATGTAAAGAAATCAGAGTGGGTCAGTTTCTCTACCATTATTTATTTGGGATCAAACACACTCTGAATGAGTTATTCAGAAATTTTGGAAAATTGGTGGACTTCCCCTTTAATGTGTTTATGTGTTTGATCTGTAAATTGAAGACTTTGCTGCTAAGCTTTGTCGCCCCCTCTGGCACAAATGTAAACTGTCTTATACTGAAGAGTACTGAAGATCTGTAATTCTGTACCTATAAAATACCTGTGATTCTACAGTTGTATGGTTATATATAGATTGTACAGTTGCAGAAGTTTGGGTACCCCTGGTCAAATGGCATGTATTGTTGAGGATGTTTTAAGTGTAAATTAGACTCTACAGCTCTACAGAGACACACTTCTGCACATTTCAGTAGACAAAACTGGATAACTATATTCATCATTAGTGTTGGACACAAAATTTGGTCTCTAACCCATCCGTGCAGTGAACACACACATACAAATACACACACTAGTGTTATATGTTAAACATAGGCTACGTGTGTCGGATTTAGAAAATAAATAGAAATGGTGTCTAAAATATGCAGAAAAATGTCCTGTAAAAATTATGTTCACTTATTTACACTTAAAAAAATCAACAAATTAGACCAGGCTTGTGTTTACCTTTGCATAAGAGACTGTAAGCAATGGATCAAACTTAATTCTTAGTAATTTTGTAGATTTTCACATTTTTACAAAAATAAAAAGTCTGTTGGGAATGAAGGAATTGCAGTTAGCGTCGCTTCCGCTCCTGATTCCCAGCAGAAAACACGAACACCATGCTCAGGCCTAGAGCAGCTCCAGAGGAACCGGTCCTGAGACTGTCCTGAGTGGGCCTTTAACTGCTCGGTCAGAATGTAAAACACGGCTTCAAAGCCTCAGATGGGGCCGTTTTCATTTCCACCGGCTCTGAAATGGCCTCGCAGCGCTTTGTCTGGTTGGAATCGAGCAAGCTGTGTTCCTGTATATTAAATCTGACAAAGTTGGAGGAGCGCCAGAGCGGGATAGAGAAACATTGTCTGAGGGAGGCAACAATGGAGCCCCTCTTCTATCTGTCGTCCCATCTGAAAACAATTTCTCCCAGCAGCGTGGGTTCGTGATTGGTTACTGGAAAATGCTTATGATCCCATTCCTGAAAGACATGCTCTTTTTTTATCCTTGGGGTTGGACGAGAGAGGGAGAGAGAGAAAGAGAGGTCAGAAAGGTCAGTGGGATGTTTTAGAGGATGATGAAGGACAAATTAGCTGGCTCAGACATGCCAGCACAGATCAATTACACTTTTGGACCAAACTTCCTTGAGCATGAGGGTGACCTTCCAAACACTCAGTGTACACACTGCAAAACACACCATAGCTTAGCAACACATTAAAGCAGCGTTATGCGAGAATTGGTATTTTGTGCTCATAGGGAGCTACTGCAGTAAATGTGGGCGCCCCCTTATGGACAGCTGTATACATGCTTTTCTGGACAAGCTGAGTGCTCCCGAAGCTTGATATGAAGGTGGAGAAGCATGTGGACTGTAGAGGTGGTAGAGTAACACTACAGGATTCTACACTAATATGACTCTATGGGTTCTGCAGCGTTACACAGCAGTTCTGGAGAGAGGTTCTCCTCCTGCAGCTCCACCACCAAACCTCCATATAGTGCAGTAGTAGCAGCAGCGCTCCGGCCCAGAGTGGGAATGACGGAGACGCCGTTCTCCACCTGTTCTAGTCAGTGGAGCATCAGCATGCTAGATAAAATCCCTCAAAGCAAATAATAATTAATAATAATGCACATATAGACTAGATTTAAGATGTTTTCACTTGCTTAGATACACTATATAGACAAAAGTATTGGGACACCTGCTCAATCAATGTTTCTTCTGCTTTTGTGGGAGTAACTGTCTCTACTGTCCAGAGAAGAGGAAGGCTTTCTACAAGGCTTCCTTCTCAGAGCTCTGGTAGAACAGTGCCTCAGGCATCAGGCAGTATCTTCATCACCATTAGGTGGAAGAACTTTCTGTGAGGGAACAGAGCTTTTAGAAGTTCAGAGGTTCAGACGTCTGGTCCAATTCACCACCACTGTGAACAGTTCTGGCCCACCTTCTGGAACCCTTTCCTTTAACTAGCCCTGGGGTTCACCAGGGGTTTGCTCGGGCCAGAACATTGGAGAACATTTTGCAGGTAACCTGATCACGCTGAAGACACACACACACACACACATACACACTCATCAGGCTGGACATGAATGCCTCAGAGCAGTCCCACCAAACCCTGGGTCCACACTCACTGACCGACTTGTCAGGGAAGTATTCCTTGGTGTTCCTGCTCTCACGGTTAAATTACACTGTGATGATTCATTTGGGTCGGTATGTTTTCAGTAGACCCGCTGTCTGATACAGAGGGTGATATAATCTCCAGAGTGAGGTGATGGGGGAATTCCTATCTGAGAGTCAGATCTGAACTGAGCCTGTAAAAGCTGTTTTTCCATAGAGAGTCCAGTCACAGTGCTGACAGACTACTTACACAGGGCTGACGCACAGGACAGCTCTACAGGCGGTCTTTAGCACTGTAGTCCACGGGCTCGTGCTGTTACCTGCTCTAACACACCTGGTTTAACTTTCTGGAGGGACTTGATCATTAGCTAGTGCAACACAGACCAGTGCAGGGCAGGTGGACTACATGCGTGGGGGCGAGGGAAGAGAGGCCACTGCTTTAGGTCATAGTCAGTAGTCAGCCAATAATTTAATGTTATTTGTTATGACTTACTGTGACTATTACACGTTCACTATGTGGACAAAAGTATCGGGACACCTGCTTATTCATTGTTTTTTCTTTCTGAAGGATTTATCAAATAAATTGATTCTGCTTTCGTTGCAGTAACTGTCTCAACTGTCCAGGAAAGGAGAAGGCTTTCTACTAGATTTTGGAGGAGCATTGCTGTGAGGATTTGATTGTATTCAGCTAAAAAAGTGTTAAGTTAGGTCAGGATGTTGCATGATGAGGATGATGATGATCACCACCCAACCTCATCATCTCCAGTTCCCCAACTCATCCCATCCAAAAGTATTGGATGTGGCACCATCCATCATTCCAGAGAACACATGCTGGTGGCATCGAACTTCACCAGACCAGCTGCCACCCACCAGTCCGACCACCAGGCTCCCCCACCACCCGTGTCAGACCAGCTGCACACCCTCCTACCACTGCTACCTGCCTAATGACCATGTTCAAGTCTACAGGGTCTCTTAACTATCTGCCACTATTAATATCACCACCATTAACCATCATTACTCTGATTATATTAGTTATACTAATTAACCCAACAGTTCTTAGGAGATCAGAGGAGATCTGATGGGTCGGGTCCCACTTGTGAGTCCTGGTTCCTCCCCAGGTCTCTTCCTCCCGCTCACTGGGGGTCTTGGGTTTCTTCATGTCTTCTAATGTTGTTGATTTCTTGCCTTTCACTGATTACTGATCCTGTAAAGCTGCTTTGTGCATGATCTGTACCCCTCTACTAGCCCACGCCTGGCATTAGGCAGCATGGTGCCAATGGGTTCATATATATCTGCTCCAGAGAGTCCTATTTATTCTATTGCCAGTACATCTCCAGACTAGGGACTAGACAAGCTGTATAAGAGTGCATTTGCACTCTTAGCAGTGAAAAGTAGCTGAATGCATTCCTTAGCAGGGGTGTCCATCCTCTGCTAGACATCTCTTGGAGTGGTTGGTGTGGCGCAACAGATAACACCACTACCTGCCGCTGAGCTACCTCACCATGTGGGAGACTGGGGTTCGATTCCCGGTCTGGGTGACTATGCTGCGCTACACCAATAACAGTCCTTGGGCAAGACTCCTAACACTACATTGGCCCACCTCTGTAATACCAGTAACCTTGTAAGTCGCTCTGGTGAAGAGTGTCTGCTAAATGCCGTAAATGTAAATGTGTCCACAAACATTTGGACACCTAGCTATTGTATTTAAGGGTGTACTAATCGTGCATGTGGAAGAATACTTTGTAAAAAAAAAAAGTATATAAAAACATATAAAACTCTGAACCCTGGGTGTGTAAACTTTTGCACACGACTGTAGAAGGTTAGCCAGTGGCCAGTGCTAACTCAGGCACCGTGCCTCTCCTCCTAAGCGACAGATGGCGCTGTTACGGAGCTGCGCGGTGCTGCAGTGTGAGCGAGCAGGGCGGATTAGAGGGGGGCAGTGCGCTGTTGTGAATGACTGGGGCGAATAGCATCCTCTTTATGATCGGATTTAAGAGCTACTGAATAATATCAGACAGAGAAAATCATATGAACGGGATAAACCATGCAGGCGGACGATGCTCAGTACCTGAAACGGTAACGATTATTATTACTATCATCAGCTGAGACTGAGATTCATCCATCCCACAACACACAGCATATATAAACATCACCTTTAATATCAATACAACCCTCTTTAATCAGATTTACAGCGAGGATATTCGATTTAATGTCTAAACTACTGATCAGGGTTGTGTTTGTTGTAGCTGGCGATCTCTCTGACATGTGAGCGGACATCCTGCGCTGGTCTCCCAGTGGCCCAGACCCACATTAAACCCAAATCTGCACCAAAACCTCTTTCAGCTGTGTTCTACCATCACAGTTACAGTTTAGTCCCACATTAGGCTTAATCCACATCCAGACCACCGGCTGTGTGAGCTGAGCTGGTGTGTGTGTGTGGAGATGTAGGTCAGGTAGGTCAGAATCAGCTGGACCACTCTGCTGGGCGTGGGCTCCTGTACCCTTCACTGGCTCAGTGTGGGGCTGCTGTAGGTCACTGGGGATGATCACAGCTCATACTGCTGTAGTATGATGTTTCTGTTCAACAAAATAAGCCCGAAATATAATAACAGGGGCGATGTGACTAGATTTAGTGCTACTGGGATAAATTGCAGAGCAGATCAGTGTTTTTTTAATTTGACATTTGATGTTTTATGCTGTATTGTCCACTCGTGACTGACCGGCCTTTTCTGTTTCGGATTTGTCATATTTAGGAAGGTGAAGCCCGGGAATATAGACGTGCACCCCACTGAGAAAGCCATAGTGGTCCACTATGAGGTGGAGGCGTCCATTCTGGGCGAGAAAGGAGGTGCTGTACACGAGGAGAGGAAGGAGTGTCAAAAGATGTGAGCTTTGATCTTTTTTGTATATAAGTGTTGCACTTCTGTCACTTTCATGATGAACGGACCAATAGAAATGCTCCAAAAAGATCTTTTTTCTTTGATGTCCATCGGAGGTTAGGAAGTCTGTTTGCCATTGTGGAGATTTGACGTATGGCGTACTGGAATACCATAGCAACCGCATGGCGAATTCCTAGCAACCACACTGAACACCAAAGCAATACCCTACCAACTGCATGAGATGCCATAGCAACCACCTCCCAACACTCTGGCAATCATTTACATTAGTGGCATTTAGCGGAGGCTTGTCCAGGTCTTGTCCAGGTTACTTGTATTACAGAGGCGGGTCAATGCAGTCTTAGGAGTCTTGCCCAAGGACTTGTATTGGTGTAGCGCAGCATAGCCACCCAGACCGGGAATCGGACCCTGGTATACACCCCCACATGGTGTAATAGCTCACTGGCAGCTAGTGGTTTTATCTGTTGCACCACACCAACCACGCTACTTGGTCTACACTAGAGATGCACCGATCCATATTTTTCTGGTCCGATACAGATCCCGATACATAAACTTTGCATATCGGCCGATACCCGATACCGATCCGATATAAATGAGCCCAATTTCTTGGGCCCAGTTTATTGGTCACTAAAATTAACAACCGTGCTGGACCTCGGCACAGTGCTGTCTGGGCTCAGGACTTTTATTCTGAAATTTGAAGTCTGTGAGACTAAAGAGGAGCGAGCAGCCCCTCCCTTCTCAGTTCTCCTTATATGGAAGCGAGCTGGATTCCTTGCTGATAATTGATGATGGGTTGAGGGGACCATTCTGGTCAGATTGGGGGAGTCCTGATGTTTGCTGTGATCTGTGTATGATGTCTGTAGGTTACTCTGATCTGATTCTGGGTTATGAAGCCTAGAATCGGGTTCCGTAAAAATGGATCGGTCCCTTGGATCAGACTAATTATTCATTACCCGATCCAGCTGATTTTGTTAGTATCGGGCCGATATCCGATCCTAGTATCGGATCGGTGCGTCCCTACTCTACACAATAAATGTTCTACATATCTGTTTATCCCGGTTAGTCCTTAAGTTGACCTGTGCATGTTTTCTGTACTCCCTCAGTATCCGACTGAAAAGTCTAAACGCCAGCACTGATGTGGCCTCCCTGGCCAGGAAGGTGGTGGAGGAATGCAAGCTCATCCACCCCTCCAAACTGGCCGAGGTGGAGCATCTGCTCTTCTACCTGCAGAACCGGAAGAAACCCAACAGTCGAGGTATTCAAAGTGAGGATAGTGTACTACAGCTCCATGACTCCATGAGTAGGAGCTGTTGGGAGCCGACAACATCTGTTGATGTTGATCATTGTTGTCTCTCTCTCTCTCTCTCTCTCTCTCTCTCTTTCTCTCTCTCTCTCACCAGCAGAGAAGGAGGAGAAGAAGCTGGTGAAGCCCAGAGAGCTCACTCCATTTGAAGGGATGGAGGTAAAGGATCCTCAAATGATAGAGAATCATACTAATATTAATCATATTCTTAATCACCTGATAGATGCACTCTATGGACAAAAGTATTTGGACACCTGCTCATTCGTTGTTTCTCCTGAAATCAAGCCTATTTAAAAGAGCTGACCCTGCTTTTGATGGAGTAACTCTCCTTACTGTCCAGGGAAGAAGGTGAATTCATTCATTTAGGGTCCACAAGTATTAGATACCGATTGTCTAACTGTACCCGAAAGTCATATAGCGCCCCCCTGAGGTAGTGAAACTAGTAAAGAAATCGATCATCGCGATCCTTTCATCCAAAAAGCTGTGATGTGTTTGGTGTAGCTCATGACCACGGATGCTCTTCCAGCGCGGAAGCTGATTAATTGGCTCTGTTTCAGATCGACGAGGAGGCCAACATTAATAAGATCGATGAGTATGTGGAGCTGCTGTACGAGAACATCCCAGAGAAGATCAGAGGCTCCACCCTCATCCTGCACCTCGCCCGGAACCCAGACAACCTGGAGGAGCTGCTGCAGAACGGTAGAGGAGGGAGACAGGGGGAGGCTTTGCTGGAGCTGGGATGGGATTTGTTTTATAAGATGTAAATCAGAAAATATATTTCTTAAAAATCAGAAATTAAAACTTAAGACTAAGAGTAGAGTCTGAAGGATTGAGGCCGTGTTAAAAATCTGGGGTGTTTTTTTTTTGTTTGTTTTTTTTTTTGTTTTTTTAACCCTGATAATATACATCTATCATTATTTATTATTATTATTATTATTATTATTATTATTATTATATTTTCTATCTGAAAACGTTTTGACAGGAGTAAATTATGACATGGGAGGCCACGCCCTGAACTCCTCCCACTCAGCCATATACTTCCTACCCTCTGCCTTCCCGTCTCCTCCCCCTTTTCACCTTTTCTCACCTCCAGCAGGGGGGCTTCGGTTTCACGTATTCACCTACAAGCACTACCAAACTCCAGCCCAAAAGCCCCCTGAGTTCACCTCCCCGATACAGACATTAAAGGCATGGGACACACTGGCAACATAAGGGTTTTAGAAGTAAAATAAAGGAGAAATTATCGTTGTTTGCTCTATTTGTAGTTTAATATTTAAATGTGAGCAGTGGTCCGATCTGCTCGTCAGAGACTTTTACACAATCCTGCCGAGTCCCTGCAGCTCGAGTGCACGCTGTCGTTAAATCAGAAGTGACACACTCCACCAAATACTGAGAAATTTAGAAATTCCTGTTCAAATTTCAGAGGTTTTGCCTTTCCCTCGAATTCTTATGCTGATTTATATTACTTTTATTTCTGTAAAAAAAATAATAATGAAGAATGAAAGTAGTCTCTGACCTCTTTCTGGTTTTCCTTTGTGGTTTTACTCCTGGAATGAAGGACCAATTAAAATAACAAAGTTAAAAAAATGAACTAAATAAATAGAAAGAGTCAATAAAAACAAAGATATTTAAATTAAAGTATTGTGGGAAGTAAACTGTATTCTGTATTAAATAAAAAAATACTAATTTATTCATTATTAAATTAAAAAAATACAATATAATTAACAATAATCTGTAATCAAATGTAAAAAGGAAAACATAAAAATAAATAACACTGATGGTAAATAAAAATAACTGAATACTAAGACCATAAACAGTGTCCATATTTATCCTGATCCTGTTAAGGGATCAGTTTGCAGTTTGGAACGAATAATCTTAAATCTGAACTTCATCATTATGTCATATAAACACACTGCGGTTGATGAATATGGCAAAATAAAATAAAGAAAATTCAGTATAAATGCAGAAATATGGATGTTTTTAAACTTTTGGACAATTTGTGTGTGCTGAACCTACAGAAACTGCTCTTGGAGCTCTGGCCAGAGTCCTAAGAGAAGACTGGAAGCAGAGTGTGGAGTTAGCCACCACGATCATCTACGTCTTCTTCTGCTTCTCCAGGCACGTATCTCTGTCTCAACTGTTCTAATATTGTACATAGTTACATAGAGTTTGTAAACTGGTAGTAAATGATAGTTAATATAGCCTGATAGTGTAAAGCCTGTCTACCTGAATCATCTGACACTCACCTTAAATTCATAAAAACAGACAAAAGCATCCTGTCACAGTCAGACAGTCGGTCGAAAGTTTGGTGGAGGAGGGATAATGCTGTGGGGTTGTTTGGCAGGGGCGGGCCTGTAGGCCCCTTACTTCTATGACCAGATTCTCTGATCATAGTGACAGCGCCTTATTCTGCTGGACCGCTCGGGCTCACATGTTCCTGTGGCTTTTGTAGAGAAGCTTGGGGTTAAGAACCTTTCACAGGGACACATATATATCCCATGTGTCCAAATGTTTGTGGACACCCCTTCTAATGAATGCATTCAGCTACTTTAAGTTGCTCCCATTGCTGACACAGATGTTCATCGCTTGACTAGTCCCTGTAAAGAATAGAATAGGACTCTCTGGAGCAGATGGACATTAATCTATTGGCTTCATGCTGCCTAATGCCAGGCGTGGGCTAGGGGGGGTATAAAGCCCCCCAGCATTGAGGAGCTGTGAAGTAGTGGAAGAACTGTGTTCTCTGGAATGATGGATGGTACTCCATCCAGTACCTCCAACAAAGGCAGGATAAACTCTTTTAAATTTTTTTTTTAACACTCTTGATTTCAGGTGCAGGTGTCCCAATACTTTTGTCCAGTGTATGTATGTTTAATGTGTGTGGGCTAGAGGGGTATAAAGCCCCCCAGCATTTAGCTGTGGAGCAGTAAAACTATCTTCTGTGAAATAATGGATGGTGCTTCATCCAATACTTTTGGGACGAGTTAGGGGGGGATGAGGTGTGGTGGTGATCATCATGGCCGTTCAACATCCTGACCTCACTACCACTCTTGTTGCTGAATGCAGTCAAATTCTCACAGCAGTGCTCCTCCAAAATCTAGTAGAAAGCCTTTTTCTCCAACAAAAGCAGAATAAACTCTTTTTAATACCCTTGATTTCAGAAAAAGCAATGAATAAGCAGGTGTCCCAATACTTTTGTCCAGATGATGTATGCGCTGACATCCTAGCCATGATCCCATTTGGTCACCTGAGTCAAACTCTGTCGTTCTCAGCTGCTACTAGCAAATGGAAAAAGACAGTTTCTCAAATTGTGGGCTTAGTAGGGCACAGCCGACGATGACACGTGAGCTGATGATCAGGTTGAAGCTTTTGTAAATCAGTAAAGTCGTTAAAGTGCAGCGCTCCAGCAGTCATGACTGAAATCACTGATATGAGGTTGCATGAACAAGACCTTCTGATTGATCACTTCACAACTCCCCCTCAGTCACTTCCCAGCCGATCTCATGTTGGAAATCTCTGGAAGGCTTATCTCCTCTGCTCCATGTGTCACTATGTGTTTCCTATGCTAGTGTTGATGCTTGTCGGTGGACGTAAAGTGCAGTCTGACAGCCTGCTGTACTGCAGCTCGTGGAAATGGCTGGATGTCAAAACACACTTTGGCGCGGATTCCTGAGATTATCGTTCTAGCAAGGCAGCTGACAGCAGTGATTTGAGATGTGTCTGTACTGTAGTCCATGTTTCTAGATAACAGCAGTGTCGGAAAACACATAAGCAAGTTAGCACCATGCTAATAGGTCTGCATACAGTAAACGCTCAGCCATAACATTAGATCAGCTCTGTTTACTATACAGCAGCACTGTGTCGTTCTCTAACTCCAGACTGTCTCCATCCGATCCTCTGCAGACTCTGTTATCAGCCTCCTCTTCTCACCCTGTTTGTTCCTCAATGCTCAGGACCCCACAGGACGGACCACCACAGAGCAGACTGTAGTATTTTTTGGGTGGTGGGTCAGCATTCTCAGCACTGCAGTGACACTGACTGACCTGGTGGTGGCGAGTTAGTGTGTTAGTAGTGTGTGTTGGGCTGGTGGTACGAGTAGATCAGGCATAGCAGTGCTGCTGGAGTGCTGAGAATAGTTCACCAACCAGGAACGTCCTGTGGGAACTGATGAAGGACTCAAGGATGACCGACACAAACCAGCTGTGCAGCAGCAGATCAGAGAGCTTCTGTCTCTGCCTTCACCTTCATCTACAAGCTGGAGGGTCTAATAGAGAGTGGACAGTGAGTGGACAGACACAGTGTTTAAGCACTCCAGCAGCACTGCTGTGCCTGATTCGCTCAACACACTACTAACACACTCGCCACCACCAGGTCAGTCAGTGTCACTGCAGTCAGTGCTGAGAATGCTGACCCACCACCCAAAATATACTACAGTCTGCTCTGTGGTGGTCCATCCTGTGGGGTCCTGAGCACTGAGGAACAAACAGGGTGAGAGGAGGAGGCTGAGAACAGAGTCTGCAGAGGATCAGATGGAGACCGCGTGGAGGTCGGTGGAGGACGCGTGATGCTGATCTTGTGTTTATTTTGCAGCTTCTCTCAGTTCCACGGGCTGATCACGCACTATAAAATCGGGGCTCTGTCTATGAACATCATTGAGCATGAACTGAAGAGATATGACCTGTGGCAGGATGAGCTGGAGAAGAAGAGCAAGGCTTATATCCTTACTGCGATCTGTCTGTCTGTCTGTCTGTCTGTCTGACTCTAACTGCCTGTCTGACTCTGACTGTCTGTCTGACTGTCTGACTGGAGCCCAACAACAATAGTCTAATAGGCCCATATTTAAAGGGGGAGTCTACTGAGCTTTTAATATTCCTGCATAATTCAGTGGTTAAGATGTAAACAGTCTTTCTGAGTGGGGGGGTTTGGGGGGTTTTGGGGGGTTTGGTGTGAAAATGAGCTTCACTGTAGAGAAACTGACCCACTCTGATTTCTTTACAGTGGTGGTGAATGAAACCAGGGGTCTGTCTCCATGACTACAACACCAATTTAGCCCACATTTTATTTCCTATCCAAGCCCACCAGTGAAGCTACACATGTCTTGTGGGGTTTATATGGGATCATGATGATGATGATGATGATGATGGTAAAATAATGACAAATAAGAACAAATTAGATGTGGACACCCTGTCTGTATCCCTCCACCATTAATGAGGTTTAGAGCCGAACTCTTCTCAGAACTCTGGTAGAACAGTGTCTCAGGCATCAGGCAGCGTCTTCATCACCATTAGGTGAAGAACTTTCTGTGAGGAGCTTTAAGAAGTCTTTAGAGATCTGATTCTGTTCTCCACCACTGTGAACTGTAACACTGTTTAAGTTACATTTAAGGCCTTTGGCAAGTGCTCTTTAACAGAGCGACTTATAAAAGTGCTGTTTACTCTGGAAAATACCCTTAGCTAGTTTGGTGCAGATCGGGTTTTTGACCATTGCTTCAAGTACGGAGGGGCTGGTCCAGTCTTTGCTTTGTAGGCCAGCGTCAGGGTTCTATGTTCTGTAATATTATTATTATTATTATTATTATTATATTGCTATGTACAATTATATCACAAGAAAAGCATCAGCCAACCCATAACATGAAGGCCATTTCAAGTCTAGGATGACTAGCCACATTCACAACCCTCCTCATCCTCACAATGCAGCTAGAGAGTTGTCCTTAACTGTTCCTTACGTGATGAAGATCCAGACAACCAGACTCTGCGGAAGGATCATGAGAAAGCCTATAAGAAATACCAGACCCTTCTGGTGAAGCAGGAGCAGCTCCTGAGAGGTATTCAGCTATTTCTGACTTTTAGTAGAGGAGTTACATTGTGGTAAAATACCATACTTTCACTATAGTACAGTTTCAGCTCTTTTAATTGAGTTAGACTGAGATACAGTACCATACTTTCACTATAGTACAGTTTCTGCTCTTTAATTGAGTTAGATTGGGATACAGTACCATACTTTCACTATAGTACAGTTTCAGCTCTTTAATTGACTTAGATTGGGATACAGTACCATACTTTCACTATAGTACAGTTTCAGCTCTTTAATTGAGTTAGATTGGGATACAGTACCATACTTTCACTATAGCACAGTTTCAGCTCTTTAATTGAGTTAGATTGGGATACAGTACCATACTTTTACTATAGTACAGTTTCTGCTCTTTTAATTGAGTTAGATTGGGATACAGTACCATACTTTCACTATAGTACAGTTTCTGCTCTTTATTTGAGTTATTTTGGGATACAGTACCATACTTTCACTATAGTACAGGTTCAGCTCTTTAATTGAGTTAGATTGGGATACAGTACCATACTTTCACTATAGTACAGTTTCAGCTCTTTAATTGAGTTATATGGGGATACAGCACCATACTTTCACTATAGTACAGTTTCAGCTCTTTAATTGAGTTATATGGGGATACAGCACCATACTTTCACTATAGTACAGTTTCAGCTCTTTAATTGAGTTAGATTAGGATACAGTACCATACTTTCACTATAGTACAGGTTCAGCTCTTTAATTGAGTTAGATTGGGATACAGTACCATACTTTCACTATAGTACAGTTTCAGCTCTTTAATTGAGTTATATGGGGATACAGCACCATACTTTCACTATAGTACAGTTTCAGCTCTTTTAACTGAGTTAGATTGGGGTACAGTACCATACTTTCACTATAGTACAGTTTCTGCTCTTTAATTGAGTTAGATTGGGGTACAGTACCATACTTTCACTATAGTACAGTTTCAGCTCTTTTAATTGAGTTAGATTGAGATACAGTACCATACTTTCACTATAGTACAGTTTCAGCTCTTTAATTGAGTTATATGGGGATACAGCACCATACTTTCACTATAGTACAGTTTCAGCTCTTTAATTGAGTTATATGGGGATACAGCACCATACTTTCACTATAGTACAGTTTCAGCTCTTTTAACTGAGTTAGATTGGGGTACAGTACCATACTTTCACTATAGTACAGTTTCAGCTCTTTTAATTGAGTTAGATTGAGATACAGTACCATACTTTCACTATAGTACAGTTTCAGCTCTTTAATTGAGTTAGATTGGGGTACAGTACCATACTTTCACTATAGTACAGTTTCAGCTCTTTAATTGAGTTAGATTGGGGTACAGTACCATACTTTCACTATAGTACAGTTTCAGCTCTTTTAATTGAGTTAGATTGAGATACAGTACCATACTTTCACTATAGTACAGTTTCTGCTCTTTAATTGAGTTAGATTGGGATACAGTACCATACTTTCACTATAGTACAGTTTCAGCTCTTTTAATTGAGTTAGATTGGAATACAGTACCATACTTTCACTATAGTACAGTTTCAGCTCTTTTCATTGAGTTGAATTGAGTGGAATTGAGTGATACTTGGAGATTCACACTGTGAATTGGGCCTCACACTGTGCTCCTGCTGTTCCAGTGGCTCTGTATCTGTTGCTGAATTTGGCTGAGGATACACGGACAGAGCTAAAGATGAGAAATAAAAACATTGTTCATCTGCTGGTGAAGACGCTGGATCGGGACAACGAGGAGCTGCTGGTGCTGGTGGTCTCCTTCCTCAAAAAGCTCAGCATATTCCTGGAGAACAAAAACGACATGGTGAGTCCCCCCCATATACAGCTTGTATAATCTCCATAGAGAAACACTGACTAATAGACCAGGACTCTCTGGAGCACCACGCCCAATACCAAGCATGGAGTAGCGCCCCCTTGAGTAGCAGCTTTCTTACATACTCTTGCTTCTTTACATTGTGTCAACATTTACAATGAATGGACCAATGGAAATGCCCTAAAATGAATGGAATGGAATTTTACATTGACTTACATTAAATTTTAAAATGTTCTATGAGGAGATATGAGGTTGATTGGACATATGTCCAATTTTTCATAGCAAAACTCTCTCTACTCACCAAACAGAACATCACAGCAAAAAACTAACCACCACCTGAGATACCATATATATATATATCAAATAGCAGTAGTTATTTAATCTGAGTTTTGCTGAGTAGAATCCAGAATATCTTAATTTATTTTCACATGAGGCTTCATTTATAAGGTAAAGCTCTTGGTTAATTTAGATGGGACGTATTTTAGATTTTAGTGGATGAAGCTACAAACTAACCTTCCTCTCGTCTCCTCTTGTTCCCTGTCCCACGCTTTCCCACTGTCAGCCCGCCTGTAACCAGTTTACCCCAGCTGCAGTATATATGTACATCATTCAAACAGCCAGATTAGAAGCAGTTGTTTTTATATGACTGTCTCTCCTTATGCAGTCCTTCTTCCAGATAAAAGAAATGTTCATTCGGCCCTTAAAATCCCTCAGCGTGTTCGTGCATAAGAACATGTGTCAGACGGAAGAGTCTGGCTCTTACTGGACCGACCGTGGAAAGACCAGGGTTTTTGGTTTTTATTTTCTCCTGGATGGGAACCATTCACAAATGCATGAAGCATTTGAGGCCATGGAGTTCCTTTAGGGTCGTTCTGATACTATTGAGACCCCAATTTTGATACTGATAGCAAGGAGTAGTATCATAGTGCTCGATACCAATCCACACAATATAGCAGAACGTTAAAAACACACAGTGTTGTGAAAAGGTCTAGACGCCCTACCAAATGGTTTTAATCCATTGATCTGGTCAGAAAGTGTTTATAAGAAACATTAGAATGAATATTAAATAATAAAGTAGTAATGAAGCCGTTTTCAGAAAAGTTCTTTTGAGTTGAGTAGAAGAACAAAGGTTTGGGTTCTGGTTATCTATGTGAACTTCGGGAACTGGCTGTCTGGATTGGTTCAGTGGATTGCTCGGCAGCCCGTCTGATTTACTGTAATGAAGGACTGACTAGATAAACTATCAGTACTGGACTACCAGAGTTGCACTGTTCAAAGTATAAGCTCCTTAAGGAATCTTTGGGGGTTTGTCAATGTAAAAACTAGGGATGCTCCGATTCAGCTTTTTCAGTTCGGATACCGATACAAATACTTTGCATATCGGTCGATACCCGATACCAGTCCGATACTATTGCTGAAATAATAAACCGTATATCTCACCATGTGGGAGAGACTTAAGGCATCAGGATTGACTTAAACATTACTTTATTTAATATAACAAATGAACACAGATATAAATGTACTAAATTGTTTTTTATTTAGCAGTAAAATAAACACAGCATTTAAATTCAAAATAAAAAAGAGTCAAACTTCGTAAAATATATTAAAATAAATCAAATGTATCAGCCAAAACTGAAAATAAGTAGCTTCACTTTGTCAAACACACAAACAGTAATCAGTCTTATTTAGCATAAACAGTAATTCACAATAAAATCTAGCAGCTGAACCTTAGAATAAATAAGTAACTTGGCCTAACATACAAGTAGTAATTAAACATTGTAAACATGTAAACATTTACTGCAGTCTCACACCAACCAATTAAAATGAAAGGATTGGTTCCATGGATCGGCCTAAATATCCGATACCCGATCCAGCTAATTTTGTTAATATCGGGACCAAAATCAGATCATAATATCGGATCACTGCAGCTCTAGTAAAAACTGTGGAGGAACCTCTTAGGTGCTGTGAGGAACCTTCAAGGTTCCCCAAAGCACCGTTGGAGGGTTCTCCACAGGTTTTACACTGACAAACCTCCAAACGTTCCTCAAGGTACTTTTAACTGGAAAAGGTAAGTCTACACACTTATTGTTTAATTTAATTAGTATTTATTTTAGTATTTATCATTAATTGTCCCTTAAACATCTCCAAAGTTCTCTTCATGGAGTCTAGTATTATTTAGAGTTCTCCTCAGATCAACACCTGGTTTGGTGGTAAATCAGGTGAGCTGCTGCTGATGGAGTTGAACACATCCTCCACGCTGTGCTGGCTGGACTGGGGGGGGGGTGTCCAGGAGAAACCTGGAGGAACCGAGCTCTGTTCTTCAGACTAGCTCACCGACAAGATCTCACTACTTTCTTTCTTCAGAATGAGAAGCTCTTGTTTCTCCTTTTACTGGATTTATGTTCGCCTGCATCTGTTCTGATGTAAACACTAGTAAAAACTCTCTTACCGCTGAGACACAGGGTCTGTAATAATGGAATTAGGGGGCTAAAACATCTGCACAGGACTGTCAGTCACACATCACTCCCATTTTATTATTTCTCTGATTGAAAGAATCAAACGGAGATGCTCTGAATACTCAGGAAAAAACATAGAGCATCCAACAAGCACATGGAAAGTGACCCTGGCAGTGTGTGTATTGTTTATAACTGTGCTGTGTTGTGTCGCCCCGGTCAGGCTGAGATGGACACTGTGGAGAAGCTGACCCGTCTGGTCCCGTGTGAACATGAAGATTTGCTGAACGTCTCCCTGCGCCTCCTCCTCAACCTCTCCTTCGACACGGGCCTCCGCAGCAAGATGGTGCAAGTGGGGCTCCTCCCGAAGCTCACCGCTCTGCTGGGTAACTCTCTCAGCTCCACCCACCTTACCAGAAACAGTGTCATGATGACATCATCAAAAATCAGAAGTCATTTAGATGCACTGTATGTGTCCACATCTTTGTGGACACCCCTTCTAATGAATGAATTCATTACTTTAAGTTGCGCCCATTGCTGACAAAGGTGTGCAAATGCACACACACAACACAGAGAGTCTAGTCCCTGTAGAAAAGTACTGCCAATACAATAGGACTTTCTAGAGCAAATCAACATGAGCCTATTGGCACCATGCTGCCTAATGCCAGGCATGGGCTAGAGTGGTATAAAGCCCCCCAGCATTGAGCTGAGGAGCAGTGGAAGAACTAATACTCTTGTCACTGAGTGCAATCAAATCCTCACAGCAATGCTTCTCCAACATCTAGTAGACAGTCTTCTTCCCTGGACAGTAGAGACAGTTACTCCAACAAAAGCAGGATCAGCTCTTTTTAATGTCCTTGATTTCAGAAGAAGCAATGAATAAGCAGATGTCCCAATACTTTTGTCCTTCTAGCGTATGATGAATTGTGTTGAATATGAGCGGAGTCTGGTTTCTCATATTCTCTCTTATCCTTCCTCTCTTCCTCTTTTTTATCCCCTCTTCCCCCCTCCCTTTCCTTCGGGGGTCCCCAGTGGTCACATCTGGTTCTAATGGTTGATGTGTTAATGTGTTTGGGGGTCTCAGGTTAGCTGCTGTTTTTTTAATGAGTGCTTATGGAACGAATTCTTCAGTGTGTTTCGGAGTGAGGGGGGTGAGGGGTGAGGGGCTGTGTTTCTCTGAAGAGGAAAGTGTTATTAATGAGATTGTTTGTTTATTTGTCTTATTTGGGGGTTATTAGTTGTGTGTGTGTGGTGTGTTTCTTTTTTCCTGAGGTTCAGTTGAAATTTGTGGGGGGGGATATATAATTATATTATATTATATAACTACCTTAGGCTTTTATAGGCAGTTTGTGTACATACAGTGGGGAGAACAAGTATTTGATACACTGCTGATTTTTCAGGTTTTCCCACTTGCAAAGCATGTAGAAGACTGTAATTTTTATCATAGGTACTCTTCAACTGTGAGTGATGGAATCTAAAACAAAAATCCAGAAAAATACATTGTATGATTTTTAAATAATTAATTTCCATTTTATTGTGGGAAATAAGTATTTGATACACCAGAAAAAGAAACTTAATATTTGGTACAGAAACCTTTGTTTGCAATTACAGAGATGAGACGTTTCCTGTAGTTCTTGACAAGGTTTGCACACACTGCAGCAGGGATTTTGGCCCACTCCTCCATACAGATCTCCTCCAGAGCCTTCAGGTTTCGTGGCTGTCGCTGGGCCACACGGACTTTAAGCTCCCTCCAAAGATTTTCTATTGGATTCAGGTCTGGAGACTGGCTAGGCCACTCCAGGACCTTAAGATGTTTCCTACGGAGCCACTCTTTAGTTGCCCTGGCTGTGTATTTTGGGTCGTTATCATGCTGGAAGACCCAGCCACGACCCATCTTCAGTGCTCTTACTGAGGGAAGGAGGTTGTTGGCCAAAATCTCACGATACATGGCCCCATCCATCCTTCCCACAATACGGTGCAGTCGTCCTGTCCCCTTTGCAGAAAAGCATCCCCAAAGAATGATGTTTCCACTGCCATGCTTCACGGTTGGGACGGTGTTCTTGGGGTTGTACTCATCATTCTTCTTCCTCCAAACATGACGAGTGGAGTTTAAACCAAAAAGTTCTATTTTTGTCTCATCAGACCACATGACCTTCTCCCATTCCTCCTCTGGATCATTCAGATGGTCATTTGCAAACTTCAGACGGGCTTTGACATGCGTTGGCTTGAGGAAGGGCACCTTGCGTGCACTGCAGGATTTTAATCCTTGACGGCGTAGAGTGTTACTGATTGTTTTCTTTGAGACTGTGGTCCCAGCTCTATTCAGGTCATTGACCAGGTCCTGCCGTGTAATTCTGGGCTCATTCCTCACCTTCCTCAAGATCATTGATGCTCCACAAGGTGAGATCTTGCATGGCGCCCCAGACCGAGGGAGATTATCCGTTATTTTGCATTTCTTCCATTTTCTAATAATTGCACCAACAGTTGTTGCCTTCTCACCAAGCTGCTTGCCTATTGTCCTGTAGCCCATCCCAGCCTTGTGCAGGTCTACAATTTTATCCCTGATGTCCTTACAAAGCTCTCTGGTCTTGGGCATTGTGGAGATGCTGGAGTCTGACTGATTGAGTGTGTGGACAGGTGTCTTTTATACAGGTAACGAGTTCAAACAGGTGCAGTTAATACAGGTAATGAGTGGAGAACAGGAGGGCTTCTTAAAGAAGAAGTAACATGTCTGTGAGAGCCAAAATTCTTACTGGTTGATAGATGATCAAATACTTATTTCCCACAATAAAATGGAAATTAATTATTTAAAAATCATACAATGTATTTTTCTGGATTTTTGTTTTAGATTCCATCACTCACAGTTGAAGAGTACCTATGATAAAAATTACAGTCTTCTACATGCTTTGCAAGTGGGAAAACCTGAAAAATCAGCAGTGTATCAAATACTTGTTCTCCCCACTGTATTACTATATGGACAAAAGTATTGGGACACCTGCTTTCTTCTGAAATCAAGGCTATTAAAAAGAGCTGATCCTGCTTTTATTGGATTAACTGTCTACTGTCCAGAGAAGAAGACTTTCTACTAGACTTTGCTGTGAGGATTTGATTGCATTAAGCAACAAGAGCATTAGTGTACTCCCCAACTCATCCCAAAAGTACTGGATGGAGCTCCACCATCCATCATTCCAGCTCCTCGGTGCTGGGGGGCTTTATACATTTAAACTTTATAGACTTATATTTTTATTCTAAATTATGACAGTTTATACATTTCATCAAACTTTACTTCAAAATGATATTCAGATCTCAGTTTAATGCTTGCTGTGTTTCTGCAGGCAGTGAGAGTCATAAGCAGATTGTGATGTGTATCCTGTACCACATCAGCATCGACGACCGCTCCAAGTCCATGTTTGCCTACACAGACTGCATCCCTCAGGTGAGGCTCCTTCACACATGCTTCACCCTGTAATGTCCCTGTGGAAAGAAAAAAAGGTGGTTGGCCAGCATTACCAAGATAGTTGACCAGTATGATTAGCATGACCAGGATAGTTGACCAGTATGACCAACATGACCAAGCTGGTTGATCATTATAACCAAACAGGCCATGCTGGGACACCAGCGGTCATGCTGATACACCAGCTAGTCCAATCAGTCAAACTTAAATGAAAGCATAATCTGTGCTGATCATGAGCAACGCTTGACGACCAGCTCAACCAGTTTGCTTACCAGTATAGCTGCCAGCAGAAGCTGGTCTTGAGCTGGACATTTCGGCAGGGATACAGGTGCTTTCCTATTCCACTCATAGTAAACCAGCACATGTTGTGTTTGCTAATGTAACACATATAGTTTAGTAATTAGCTGATGATTTGAATCAGGTGGGTTACAGTACTGATGCGGACCCCTAGGCAGTCCGGATTTTTGCCGTAACCTGAACCTCAGGAGCAAAACGGAACCATCTGGGCACGTTTCACACATACTGCCTCTGTGAGCCGCCAGCGACACGCAAGCGAGACTTTACATGACTTCACCACATCAGTTACTTTCCTCCAAGTCAGGCTGGTGACCTCACAGCCTCACAGGCTGCGGACTAAGATCAGTTCTGCCCAAATTGAGGTCATCTTTAAAGCATGCGTCACACTAGACTTGTGGCCTGAGTGTGATGTCATAGCTTAGAAAGTTTAAAAGGGGTGCTTCAGTCATAATTCACATTTACACAATTCCTCTCGTACCTCAGGTCTAGCTGATCAGCCAAAACATGTTTAGCTTTTCTCTGTACTGGAGCTACGAGGCTAATGGAGCTAAGAAGCTAACTAGAAGCTTATGACTCTCCAGGTAACATAATCGATCGGTTTTGTGTTGATATCTGCTCATTTTCAGCCCAATTATGTGGTTGGTGATAATTTAGCAGATCTTGAGAGCCGGTCAGATCATATAATCCATGTTTTTGTGAGTTGCTGCAGCTGTTTGTAAGGCCATGGGGCATTGCAGTTCCTCATTTAATACGGAGGATTAATGCATGCATAGCTGCAGAAACCCATTGAAGCCAGTGTTGAAATCTGCTCTGTAGGACTAAGGCGCTGTCACTATGATCAGAGGATCGCGGGTTTGAATCCTGGTCATGCTGCTAGCCATCGGCAGCCGAGGCCTTGCTGTCTCCAGGGTGGGCTGTCTCCAGGCTGGTGCTTTGGGAAGGAAAATTGTGTACAGATTGGGTAATTGGCAGTCCAAATTGGGGAGATAATGGGTGAATATCAGATAAAAAGCCTGTGGGGGAAGCAGAGTAAAGACTTTTAACACCAGTAACCAGATTCCGTTCTGTAGAGTCCATTACTCAGCCCAGTACAGTGAGTATCAGAACACAGCAGAGCTTCCGAACACCACTAACGACACTCCGAGCTCCACTGTGTGCAGTTCTGTGCGGGAATTCCCGGCTCTCTCAGTTCAGCAGTGTTTTAAATGTGTCGAATCCGAAAAGAGTTGATGGATGGGGAAGTTTGGAAGTCTGGATGGTGTAAGGCTACTGCATGATGAATTTAAATGTGGCTTATTTTAGTGTGATTCCTAGTCAGTGACATTACAGACATCAGTTGATCAAACAACCACTTATTTGGGAATTACAATTGAATACTTTTACTCAGTTACGTTTCCTCTAGGACTGTGTATCGGCATGAACCTGGCGATAATACAGAGGTTAATACAGCATCACAATACGGGGGGGGGGGGGGTGTAATTAGATATACTGTCATTAAAATTGCTAATCCATTCTAAATGGATTGCAAAAAAGTACATTTCAGAGACGAAGCAGGGGGTTTACTGAAGGGGTAGCCCTTCACAATGATGCGTAACAAGGTTGCCTGGATAGGTTAATGTGGCATCCAGCCACGTCCTCCATCGATACTCAGCCCAATAACACTGATCAAGTGATTTACAGCCAGAATGTCTGAACTGTAGTCCATGTTTATAGACCACTGTGGTTCATACAGTGTCAAAAACCATATAATCACATTTATTAGACGGGGTATAAGCTTCAGGAGTGTATTGTATTGTATAATGTGTTGTAGTGGTGTGTTAATTCCCTTCTTTTGTGTGTGTGTGTGTGTGTGTGTGTATGCAGCTAATGAAGATGCTGTTTGAACACGGAGAAGAGAGAATCGACTCCGAGCTGATTTCCTTTTGCATCAACCTGGCAGCTAACAAGAGGAACGCCCACATTATCTGTGAAGGTACTTTAGAAGGTCAAACGGGCCTTTCTACATATATCATATCATATGCTTGTTATTAAAATGCATTATACTCATAGTTGGGTGAAAAATTTGGTGAAGATCAAATTTTATCTAAGTTTTCAAGTGGAGCTACGAGGCTAACCACTAATACAAGCATATATGCAACTGATTAGCACCAAACAAGTCAATATCCTAGATAACAGAGTGTCATAATTAAGTGTATTAGAGATTATTGAACACCTCCGCATGCTTTAAGGGGAGAGTGTGTAATGATATAGGCCATGCTAATGGTGCTTCTATTACTTGTCAGCTACATTAGCTTTGTAGCTCCAATGTAAAGTTCAATTGGCAAACTTCACACATCCAAACCAAAATCGGCTATATTTGGAGGTAAAGGTGGAAACCTGACGTTTGATTCTTTGCTGAGCTTTAATCAAGACCTTTCATTGACTATTGAACAGAAATATTCTTCTGTATTTGTAGGAAATGGTCTGAAGATGCTGATGAAGAGAGCTCTGAAGTTTAAGGACCCTCTGCTGATGAAAATGATCAGAAACATCTCGCAGCACGACGGCTCGCTCAAACAGCTGTTCCTGGTCAGTCCAGAGTCCAGTGGGCCTCCAGCCTACCATGGCTTTCGTCCACTGTTTACTCACTGTCACTTGTAATTAGGATAATTGACTCAGGTAATGGACCTATAGTGGACGTTAAATTGAACCGTTAGTCGTCTGGAGTGATTACTGTTGTTTTGCTGTAAATTCAGATTACATTGCTTAATAATGTACAGAACTAGAGCTCTTCCGAAAACGTGCAAACCTTGAGTGCTCGGAGTACCCAAGTACTCGGTTCTCAAAAGCACCTGGAATAACAATGAGATTTCCAGCTCATACCATTTTAAGATTAAACATAACTTTAAGTATGATCATTACTGCACTTCATAATATGTCCAGTAGAGGCTGCGATGTATTCGTGGTGTATAGGTGAGTGTGCAAATGAACTGAAATTAGCCACAAATATATTAAAACCAAGCATTTATGCAATGCTCCTCCAAAACCTAGTAGAACGTCTTCTTCTCTGGACAGTAGAGACAGTTACAGTACAGTAGTTATAGTTACAAAAGCAGGATTCCCCTTTTTTGTGTAATATATACATATAAATGTGTGTATGGATAAGTTGTTTATTTTATGCTATGCTGACCATATACACTTTGTATATCTATCTAACTTGGACTTAGCCTAAAGACTTGTGACTTGGACTTTTATTTTGTGACTTGTGACCCTCTCTGATCGGCATCAGACAAAAAAGTTAGGACAGTTATTATGTGCGTGGCTAATTTCAGTTCATTCGCCCTCTCACTGCCATACACATTGCTATGTTGCTGCCCCTACTAGACACATTCTGAACTGCAATAAAAAACATAGTTAAAATTATGCTAAATCATGAAATCTGACACTAATTTACAGTGATACAGCTGCCTAACTTTTAAGTATGTTTTTTACTGCAGTTCAGAGCATGACCATTAGGGGCAGCAATGCAGCAATGTGTATGGCAGTGAGAGGGCGAATGAAGTGAAATTAGCCACGGACATATTAACCGTCCTAACTATTTTTATCTGATGCTAATCGGAGATGGTCAAAAGTCAGAAAATATAGAAAAGTCAAAATTACAAGAAATAAAATTATTAGGTAATCTGACATTAATTTACAGCAAAACAACAGCAATCACTCCAGACCACTAATGGTTAAATTTGACGTCTATCAAAACCCACCCAATTTACCAGCCCAATGTAATGTAACTCTAGAGGCAGTGGTGGCTCTGGGTGATTGTTCAGTAGTATGCCTGACCCAGCGCTCCGATCCCAGCTTTCTAAGCTGGAATATGTAAATTTAATAATTTCATGGTACGGCATGAGTATTAATGGCAGTAAAGGAAATGATGAATCGGACACACTAAGTATATTACACACACCATGAGTGTGTCTTGGTGTAAGAATGAGTGTGTGCAGTAATTACAAGTGTTCACAGTAATCCAGCACGTAGCACTGCTGAGCCGGAGCCATTAAGGCTGGGTGTAAATGTGTGGTTTGTAACAGCTGCTTTGCGCCGTGATGTGATTAGCGTAGCTGCTAACAGGAGGTGTGGTTCTGTGCTGCAGGATTATGTGGGTGATCTGGCGGCTCAGATCGGCCCGGATGAGGACGAGGAGTTTGTGATCGAGTGTCTGGGGACGCTGGCTAACCTCACCATCGCCGACCTGGACTGGGAGCTGCTGCTCAGAGAATATAACCTCGTGCCCTACCTCAAAGACCACCTCAAACCTGGTAACAGCGTGCTGGTGTGAGTGTGTGTGTGTGTGTGTGTGGGGGGTATATAAGTGAGTCTCTGTCATTCCAGAAAAGCTGCTACTGCACTATGGAGCTTTGGTGGAGCTGCAGAAGACCGCCTGCCAGTAGTCTACCCACAGGCTACTCACAAATGCAGGTGGTTTTTGCTCTCTACTGCCCTCTGGTGGTGTGTTGGGGCCTAGCTGGCCAACACCTTGCGCAACCAATCCTTGCACTGCAGCATTTAGATTTGTGGCTGGTTCTGGATCACACACTGGCTAGATTGTCCAACCCCCAACGCTGGAGGAGAGCCAACCAACAGCCCTACAGATATATGCAGTGTGTGGTTCTGAATTTGGAGGTGTGTGCGTCACAGCCTTTGAGGACTACGCTTACCCATGATCCCCTTCTCTGTGCCTGTAACAACACTGCAGCACACCTGATTGAGGTGATGAAGCTACTGAGGACTCAGCTGGAGAATCAGCAGGAGCTCCTGAACACACACTGTCACTGAACACACTGCTGATTGACCTTAAGTGTAGATATTAATGTATGTCTGGTGTGTGTATGTATGTGTGTGTGTACACATGGACAGTTTTCCTTGTTTTGTTTGATCTTTGCTGTGTGTGTGTGTGTGTGTGTGTGTGTGTGTGTGTGTGTGTGTGTGTGTGTTTAGGGTCAGCAGAGGATGACCTGATCCTGGAGGTGGTGATAATGATTGGCACTGTGTCCATGGACGACTCCTGTGCTGTCATGCTGGCCAAATCTGGCATCATCCCTGCCCTCATTGAGCTGCTTAATGGTGAGACACAGCTGATATTGTAAGGCACTGTATGTGTACATACAGCACTGTGTAAAAGTTTTAGTCCCCAGTGTAAATATTAGGATGACAGTAAGTGTTTATCTGCTCAGTAAATCTCTAATATTAAAATAAACACTAATAATAACACTCCTACAGAAAGTGGTGGAGGTTCTCCATCACTGTGTTCATCATTAGAACATCTCCAAAGTTCTCCTCTCTCATGGAGTCTAGTATTATTTAGAGTTCTCCTCAGATCAGGGCTTAATGATGGTAAATCAGGTGAGCTGCTGGTGCTGCTGGTGCTGCTGGTGCTGCTGATGCTGCTGATGCTGCTGATGCTGATGATGATGGAGTTGAACACATCCTCCACGCTGTGCTGGCTGGACATCGCTGCCTCTACTGGTCCAGGAGAAACCTGGAGGAACCAAGCTCTGATCTCACTACTTTAACATTCTGTATGTATGTATGTGTGTGTGTGTGTGTGTGTGTGTGTGTGTGTGTGTGTGTGTGTGTGTGTGTGTGTCTCTGCAGCCCAACAGGAGGATGATGAGTTTGTGTGCCAGATCGTCTATGTTTTCTACCAGATGGTTTTTCATCAGGCCACCAGAGATGTCATCATTAAAGACACTCGTATCCTTCCTCCAAGAATTTCACCATGCTCTCACACAGGGCTGTGAGTGTGGCATCGAGACATACATAAATGGCACTACACTACCCAGTTTACACATGGTCAACTCTAGCTATATGACTCCGCCCATCATGACCTAATTTTTATAACGAGGTGACCAATGAAACGAGAGCTAAACTCCAAGATCAACATTAATCCATTCAGCATTCATTAAAACTGAGCCCTCAGTGCTGGGTCAGAGCCCTCAGCGCCGGTTCAGAGCCCTCAGCGCCCGTTCAGAGCCCTCATCGCCGGTTCAGACTAGCCTTAGTAAAGGAGCAAAGGTAAAGGTGCAAGTACTTGTCACTTGACACACACACACACCCTAGTGAACTAGGGGCAGAGAGTGCACACACACACCCAGAGCGGTGGGCAGCCAACTCCAGCACCCGGTGAGCAGAGAGAGGGTGAAGGGCCTTTCTCAAGGGCCCAACAGTGGCAGCTTGGCGAGCCCGGATATCGACCCCACAACCCTGTCATCAATAGCCCGGAGGTCTAACCGCTGAGCACCACTGCCACTAGCGGTAGTGTTGGAGGGACTTCCAGACATGTTAGCTGTGCCCTCTGAAGATTTTTGAGGAGGTTGTAAACCGGAGAGCGCTCTGGTAAAGGGTGCAGGCAGAAGTAGCCGATAACGCGTCCTGACGCAGTGACCATGATGGAGGTCCATTATCCATTATAGCAGCTCATGATGGACCATGATATCTGCCATGACACCTTTATGTCACGGCATGTCAGTGTTCTGTAGCTGGGTTATATCAAATATTGTCAAATAATGAAGGTTTTTTTGTTATTTTAGGGGAATGGCACATCGCCATCGCACTGTACATCATGCTGCATATTACTGGTTCACTGCTAACCACACAACAGGTCACATGACTGAAGTACGTCCCTGGGAAAGCATTGTCCCGTTTTTTATTTCTCATTGTTATGCAAGCGTTTAACAGCCTGCCCCCTAACAAGAGGATTGATGTGTCTTTATGTTGTGTGAAATTTTAATTAAGCTCTTTATTGAGCCCAGAGCGAGGATTCATTAGTGCTCGGAGACGAGGCCCAGAGGAAAGGCAGTAAAACCTCTCCATAATCAGACAGTGTGGGGTCGAATTGTATTAAATAGACCTGTTTTCAGCTTGTGCTGTAATTTCCTGAACTCCTGGACTCCAGAGGCTCCCGCTTACCTCATCGACCTCATGCACGACAAGAACACTGAAATCAGAAAAGTGTGTGACAACACGCTGGACATTATTGCAGTAAGTACACACACTCTTCACGCCACAACATGCCGCCATGTGTTTTAAAGGGCCCATATCCTGCATTTTCCTGGGTTTTTGTTTCATTTTTCGACCTAAAACATACCAGAAATAGTCAATATTAATTTCTACATTCTCAGATTTATCATACACTGTACGGACAAAAGTATTGGGACACCTGGTCATTCATTTTATCTTCCAAAATCAAAGGTATTAAAAAAAAGCTTATCTGCTTTTGTTGGAGTAACTGTCTCTACTGTCCAGTGAAGTCATTCTGCTGTGAGGGTTTGATTGCATCCAGCGAAATGAGCGTTAGTGAGCTCAGGATGTTGGATGATTGATCACCACCCCACCCCATCACCCCCAACTTCACAACTCATCTCAAAAGTATTGGATGAGGCTCCACCATCATCATTCCAGAGAACACAGTTCTTCCACTGCTCCACAGCTCAATGCTGGGGGGCTTTATACCCCTCTAGCTGATGCCTGGCTTTAGGCAGCATGGAGCCAATAGGTTCATGTTTATCAGAGAGTCCTATTCTGCTCTACAGGGCCTAGGCAAGCTGTGTGTGTGCATTTGCACATCTGTGTCAGTAATGGGTGCAACTTAAAGTAGCTGATTTGGACACATAGCGTGTGTGTGTGTGTTTCATCAGAGCTATACGTCGAGGCGATGCCGTCACCGGGGTGTACCCGCTTGCTGGCTCTGACAGGAGATATCAGCAAACGCTGAGTGGTTGGAAGCCCAGCTTGTCTGGGGAAGTGTTTCATTGACTTTATTAGCCTGCTCGTTAAGCCCCCTCACCACATCAAAGAGGCCGCGGGTAGGTCTGGCTTGTGTCCGTGGCGACAGGCTCTTGCAGATGGATAGCTCAGTGTTAGCACAGTGGCAACCTAGCTAAGCTGCGGCCTGCAGCTGGTTTGTGATCAGCCGATACTAGCAGTGGACAGTTTACCCCTCTGTAATAGTGTGCCTGTGCACATTCCTATGGTGTGTGTGGGGGGAGGTTGATGTTGTTATGATAAATGAGGTCATCATTTTATGAGTGTATTGTGGATGTTTGCTGGATTAGATCCCGAAAGCTCTCCCAGTCATCTACAAAACAGCCATCTCTGGGTCCGATACCTTACAGTAGAAGGTGAAAAGCTGAGGTTAGCAACCTGCTGTGGTGGTGGACCTCGGCTTTCCACGGCCACGCTGGCGCTCCCAGGGGTCAGGCCGGTAATAATGAGCATAGCCTCTCTATCGCTGCTACTTCAGAGTCGGAGCTTGTACTGTGTACCTCTAGTCAAGCGGGCGGGGCAATGCTTGTAAAAATGTCTTCATAACCCATATTCATAATTCATATTGGTGTAAAGTCCTGTGATAATACTCTACCGCATCAGTCTACATGCTTCACTACCTTTCAGTGACACTTCTGTATCTCTCAGCTTTGTGTAAAAGTGAAGTTGTGGCTCAGTGATTTTAATCAGATTTCTAAAAAGATCAGATAAGATACTCTAGGTGCATAAAGAAAATGGGACCCCTAACAACAGTGCAGTACCTGGTAGACCACCAACAATATACAGTATATTCCTATTTACACACAGACCTCTGTCAGACCATTGTGGAGTTGGTGGGCTCAGATTACAGGTTTGGGTCTACTAAAGCTGTACGGTACGATGCCCTCTGAACCCACTCAGTCCTGGGCCCTAAGGGATGGCTGGAGTGTCCTACTGCCGGCTGCTCTGCTGGATGAAAACACAGATTAATCAGCGAGGCCCCCTGTGGCAGAGCCTGAGTAAAACACACACTGCTTCAATCCTCTCAGCACCCACCATTAATCATATGGACAGCAGCTCAGAGAACAGAGCCTGGGCCAGCAGCCTGGGACACAGCGCCCTAGGAACACACACATTTCCTTTATTTATGAAGAAATGAATTATTATTATTATTATTATTATTATTATTATTATATTATGTCCAAATGTTCTAGGAAATGCTTTTAGCTACTTTAAGTTGTACCCATTGCTGACACAGATGTGCAAATGCACACACACACGCAGCTTGTCTAGGCCCTGTAGAGAAGTACTGCCAATAGAATAAATAGGACTCTCTGGAGCAGATAAACATCATGACCCTATTTGCACCATGCTGGCTAATGCCAGGCGTGGGCTAGAGGGGTATAAAGCCCCCCAGCATTGAGGAGCTGTGGAGCAGTGGAAGAACTGTGTTCTCTGGAATGATGGATGGTGGAGCTCCTTCCAGTACCTCCAACAAAGGCAGGATAAACTCTTTTTTTAATACCCTCGATTTCAGGTGCAGGTGTCCCAATACTTTTGTCCAAATGTGTGTGTGTGTTTTGTTTAGGAGTACGATGAAGAGTGGGGACGAAAGATTCAGAGTGAGAAATTCCGCTGGCACAACTCTCAGTGGCTGGAGATGGTGGAGAGCCGGCAGATGGACGAGGCTGAACCCTACCTGTATGGAGACGACCCCGACGGCCTGGAGCAAGCGGACCTCTTCTACAGTACCGGTTAGATATGGGCATCCACACGCAATCTACACACAATACTCATTGATATTGATCTTTCCTGTATATAAACACATCCGCATCAATACACACTACTCACAAGCAAGGACTGCAGCCTGTTTTCCAGTAAGAATTATGCCAGAGCATTAATATATTGCTCCTGTCCAGGGATTTTTGTCCACTTTTAGTTTTCTCCATGGTTGAAACCCTGTAGCTGATGTGTACACTGTGTCAGTAACTCTGGAGAAATAGAGCAATAGAAATGCTCTTGGAATCTCAGCCCTATTCCTCATGGTCAGTGTCCTCCAGCTCACCACCTTCCTCAAATCCAGCAAAGATTTTCTATGGGGTTCAAGTCAGGCGACTGTAACGGCCACTCCAGAACCTTCAAGGACTTCTTCTGAAGCCAAGCCTTGGTGGACTTTGAGGTATCCTGGGGATCACTGTCCTGTTGCAAGGTCCAATGACAGCCAAGCTTCGGGTGATGTTTTCTCCTAAGATCCTGATACTAGATTGAGTCCATCTTGCCCTGAGGAAGCAAAGCAGCCCCATAGCATCACTGAGCCACCGCCATGCTTCACTATAGACAGGGTGTTCTTTTCAGTGTAGGCTTCATTCTTCCTCCTCCAGAGATACCGCTGATCTATAGGTCCGAAAAGGTCCAGTTCTGTCGTATTGCCTTTTTGGGCCTACGTATCAGTGGTATGTCTGGAGGTAAAAAAATGAAGCAGACCATTTTTAAAGGCATGGAAATCTAATTATGAATTTACCATATTCACCTATTTAGTCACACCCACTGAAGCTATAAGGAGTGTTGCAGCCTGGGCTGCTTTCTGAAATGAATATAATTAATAAGAGCAGAGCAGCCATTCAGAACATTATGACTGTATTTGCAAAATAAAGCCACACAAGCAAAATAAATGGGCCTCTGGGATACACGAAAATGTAGTATATGAGCCCTGTAATATTTGCAATATAGAGTTTTCCAGGTCAGATATTTGAATATTGTTTGAGAAACACTGGGATGTCTCTTAGTTGCAGTTTTAGGATGTTCCTGAGGGCTGTCCATGGTGACATGTTGTCAGGAAGATGAATGGGAGCTTTGGAGAGAGAGAGGCACTGCTGGATTCCTGTGTCTCATATTTGTTTGTTCTCTCTGTGTGTTGTGTTTATTTGTGTGTATGTGTGTGGCGCTTCAGACGGGATGCCCCCTGAAGCGGGCCTGAGCCCGGACCCCTACAGTCAGTTCCATTCTCAGAATGGAGACTTCAACGGCTGGTGAGTGAGAACCTCTTTCTACAGCACTTCAGCAGTCAGGCCGGTTTAATCCCGGCTCTGTGAAAACCGATCCCACCGGTCCCACTCCTTATAATCAATGTATATATATATATACAGTGAGTCCAAGAAGTATTTGATCCCTTGCTGATTTTCTTTGTTTGCCCACTAATAAAGACACTATCCTTCTGCACTTTTAATGGTAGATATATTCTAACATGGAGAGACAGAATATCAAGACAAAAATCCAGAATATAATTTTAAAGAATATATTTTAATTAATTTGTATTTCAATGAGGAAAATAAGTATTTGATCCCTCTTGCCAAACACACTCAATACTTAGTGGCAAAGCCTTTGTTTGCAAGCACAGCGGTGAGACGTTTGTTGTAGTTAACCACAAGTTTAGCACACACACCAGGGGGAATTTTGGCCCACTCTTCTTTGCAGATCCTCTCTAAATCATGAAGGTTGGTGGGCTGTCGCTTGGCAACTCTGACCTTCAGCTCCCTCCATAGATTTTCGATCGGATTGAGGTCTGGCGACTGGCTGGGCCACTCCATGACCTTAATGTGATTTTTCTTGAGCCAATCCTTTGTTGCCTTTGCTGTATGTTTAGGGTCGTTATCATGTTGGAAGACCCAACCACGGCCCATTTTCAGATCCCTGGCAGAGGGGAGGAGGTTGTCCCTCAGGATTGTGCGGTACATGGCTCCATCCATCTTCCCAGTGATGCGGTGAAGTAGCCCTGTACCCTTGGCAGAGAAACACCCCCAAAACATTATGCTTCCACCTCCATGCTTGACGGTGGGCACAGTGTTCTTGGGGTCATAGGCAGCATTTTTCTTCCTCCACACATGGCGGGTGGAGTTGAGGCCAAAAAGTTCAATTTTGGTCTCGTCTGACCACAAAACCTTCTCCCAATAACTTGGTTCATCTTTCAAATGATCATTGGCATACTTGAGGCGCGCCTCCACATGTGCTCTCTTCAGCAGGGGTACCTTTCGGGCACTGCAGGATGTGAATCCATTGTTGCGCAAAGTGTTGCCAATTGTTTCCTTGCAAACTGTGGTCCCAGCTGCCTTCAGGTCATTTGCTAACTCCTGCCGAGTGGTTGCAGGACGATTTCTGACTGTTCTCAGCATCATTGCCACCCCACGAGGCGAAATCTTCTTTGGAGCACCGGGCCGAGGTCTGTTGATTGTCATGTTATACTCTTTAAACTTTCTGATAATTGCACCAATAGTTGTTACTTTCACATCCAACACCTTACTAATCTTTTTGTAGCCCATTCCAGCTTTGTGAAGGTCAACAATTCTGACTCTGAGGTCCTGTGACAGCTCTTTGGTTTTACCCATGTTGGAGACTTGAAATCTGTGTGATCTGTCTGATTCTGTGGACAGGTGTTTTTCACACAAGTGATTAGTGAGAACAGGTGGCTTCAGGTCAGGTAACAAGTTGATTGGGAGTGTCTAACTGGTCTGTAAAAGCCAGAACTGCTAATGAATACTAAGGGATCAAATACTTATTTCACTCCATGAAATACAAATCAATTAATATATATTCCTTAGATTTATTTTCTGGATTTTCTTTTTAATATTCTGTCTCTCCATGTAAGAATACATCTACCATTAAAAGTATAGAATGATCATGTCTTTATTAGTGGGCCAACGAAGAAAATCAGCAAGGGATCAAATACTTCTTGGACTCACTGTATATTATACACACACACTGATTAGCCATAGCCAATGACCTCTGTCAAGGGGTGAATTTATTAGGCAGCAACAAGAACCTTGTTCTAGACGACTGGGTCAGAACATCTCCAAAACATCAGGCAGGTCTTGTGGGGTATTCCCGGTGTGCAGTGGTCAGTACAGTAACTACCACAAGTGCTCCAAGGAAGGACAACAAAGGCTCATTGATGCGATTCATGGAGGTCCCACACCATGACTTAAAGAATCTGCCGCTGACGTCTTATTCGGTTTTCCAGATATTACAGGATGCTGTTAGAGGTCCTGTGGAGTCCATGCCATTTTAATTGTTATTATGGTATAGCACTCAGAGAAGGCACTTCTTAAGTATGCACATCTTTTGTTCTCCACTGTGTGTTGTGAGCTTCCTAACCAATCTCAGTTCCAGATGAGCTTTTATGGGTGCTTGAGGCATTAATATCATTCAGCATTAATTATACTAAAATACTAAAATATAAACATAAAAATACTACAACTCTTCAACCAATTCACCATCTCGATTCACCAGTGTGGTTTTAATATAGATTGTAGTGTTAAAGAATACAATCACAATGCTAGTACTTGTACTCAATTAAAGGATACCTCATGCACCCCAGGTAAGGGAGAATTCCACTGGTTCTTCTGGTTCGTCTGTCGCCAAGACTACAACCTAGATATAGCCCATATTTTATTTCCTGTCCAAACCCACCAGTGAAGTTACACGAGTCTTCTGAGTTTTATATGGAATATGTTATGAATGATAATGGTAAAATGGAAGGAAATCTAAGAAAAAAGCTTTTTTCAGGGACTATTTTGCCTCACAGCTACCTGCATGTATCCCTCCACCATGGATGGATTAGACCAATACATTTAGAGCCGAACTCTTCTCAGAACTACAATAGTGTCTCAGGCATCAGGCAGTGTCTTCATCACCATTAGGTGGAAGATCTTTCTGTGAGGGAGCTTTTTAGAAGTTCTAGACGTCTGCTTCTGTTCACCTCCACTGTAGAACCCAAGTTCTGACTGGGTGAGGTTATCTAGAACCGAGAGTTTTACACCACCAAACCCCCCAAACTCTGAATTTGCTTATATTAAAAAAGTAAATATGTAGAATTGTTAGTGTTGATGGAATATGATTAAATTTGTAGTTTATCATTAATGTTGACACTTATTTTATTATTATTATTATGAATAATATGATTAATAATAAAAATAATAATAATGTGTAAATATTGAATACTGCTCTTAATGATTTGGTCAAAGCTTCCAGGCTTATTTGGGATCCGTGCATATGATGGGCTGAGCATTCAGGCATCATCTGTCTTCTGCTGGTCTCAGAGTTGGTTGTTTTTCTCAGGATGGGGTTGGGGATGTGTTTATTTGAACTGGGATTTGTGTGTGTGCGTATGTATGTGTGTGTGTGTGCATACGTATGTGTGTGTGTGTGTGTGTATGCAGAGGGACTGTCCTGTGTGTGAGGGGCCGATGGGGGTGTTGGGCCGTTTTCCTGCGCCCCTCTGTAAGGCGATACGTCTCAGATGTGCTGTGTGGACTTTTTGGGGGTGTTGGGGCTCTCGGGTGATGGGGCTTAATTAGAGCGGCTCTCGGAGAGACAGAGGTCAGAATAATAATCAAATACACTCTCAGTCTTTATTTAAGACTTGTGTGAAGTGATGGATGTAAGCTCAGGCCGTTTAAAGCAGGAATGGGTTTGGCCTGCAGCAGCGCGTGATGTGGAGTTTGAGCTTATTCCAGCTTATTATTGACTTACTGGTTAAGTAATGAAGGAAACGACTGACTAGGTACTTGTAATTGAGTGATCAGAGTCCAGACAGTAAAAGTAACTATATTAAGAATAACTTTTATGAACTGTGTACAGCTTTTCAATACATTCATAATACGCAGAGGTTAACTTCACACACCAGACCTGTTCATCGGCTAATTAGCCACTCCCACTGAAGCTAGAAGATGTTTCAGCCTGGGCTGCTTTCTGACTGACCCCTAAAAGAGAGCAGCCAGTCAGAACAGGGATCATTTGCCATTAGAGACTGTTAAGCGGAATATCCCAGGAGGTCAGCAGTTCTAGATATACTCAAACCAGAACCAACCGTCACGCTACGCTCAAAACCACTGAGATCACCGTTTCCCCCCATTCTGATCAATCAATCAAACAATGAATCAATCAAACTTTATTTATATAGCACCTTTCAGACAAATAAAATTGAAATTCAAGGTGCTCCACAGGTGATTGATGAAAGTATAGGATAAAGAAGAAAAATAAAGGAATAAAATAAAAAAAGAATAATAAATAAATAAATAAATAATGCAACTGAATATTTAATATAAAAATAAAAGGTGAATAATTAAGATGATAAAAGTTAAGTAATTAAACATAAATCCAACAAAATAATACAATAAAAAAAGACAAACTAAAACATAAAATACTCCAGATAATAAAACTTAGAAATCTAAGTATATAAGTATGGATATTAAAACACCATTACCTGGAGCATATCTGCATGATTTTGCTGCCACACGATTGGCTGATTAAATAAGATTAGAGTAGGTGTACTTTGTTTTAAGTGTTCCTATTAAATTGTTGAAAAATGAATATATATATATATATATATTTGGGCTCCTGTGAGTGTGTGTCTGCATTCGCATGCACTGAATCATGGCAGCTGAGGGGTGATAGGTCTCAAACGTAGTCTGGTCCTCCGCTGTGCCACAGCAGAGGGGGGTCAGGAGGGGCTCTGCCGATCTGCAAAAGCTGAAGGTAGACCCGTGTAACCAGAGCTGGGACAGGAGCAGGAGATCAAAGCTGAAGGGCTGCAGAACAACTTGAGTGGAGCGACTGAGTGGAGCGAGAGCTGCAGCTTTATGAAGCAGTGCAGTTTCCCCGTTTCCTGTGCAATCTTACCCCTCAGAACAGTAAAAACAGGACGCGCTTTAAAGCGCCTGATTTTATGGCTGCCCCCAGCCAGACCTCTTTGGCCCCCCTCCAGCCCCCTGTGACCCCCCCCTCTCCTCTTTTATTGGCCCGTTTGGAAGCCCTCACAGACAGCCAGGTGACATGTTGGGTTTAATTGGCCTGGAATTGGCTTGGCCGGGATCAGATTCCTGAGAATTCCTGATTTCTGTTAGTCAGGATTTCTTCTGCTAAACTAATGACAACTAATGTTTTAGCGATGCTGGATAACTTTTACAGAACATAGAAATCTAATGAATTCAGATCAGAGTTTAGAGTTTCAGCTTTAAAATTCTACATTTCTTAGCTGAACACTGTTAAATGTAAATTTGAAATTGACAAAATGTAAATTTAAATTGTGGAGAAAAAACATTTGAAATGGAACAAATTTATATTTATATTTATATATATGAGATCGAAAAGAAATACATTTGAAATAAAAAAATTAAATTTGAATTTTTTTTTTTTTAATTTAAAGAAATATTTTGAAATAGAAATATGTAGTTTGAAATTGTAAAAATTTATATTTAAGATTGAAAAAATATATTTTTTAAATAAAAAATGAAATTTGAAATTGAAAAATGTAAATTTGAAATTGAAAGAAATGTTTTGAAATAGATAAAATGTAGTTTGAAATTGTAGAAATTTATATTTGAGATTGAAAAATGTAAAAAAAATTACATTTGAAAAAATTGGGGAAAAAAATCAAATGTAATTGAAAAAAAGTGAAAAAATACAATTTCAAATTGAATTAAATTCAGTTGCTAATTGAAATTAAGCAGATTCCTAACCATGCTACCAGTAGGTTAAATTACACAAAAACAAAAAATACACCTGATCCGACCTTACAGTGTGACCTCTCACACTTGTACAACATAAAATGACTAAGAATCATTGAATACATTTATTTAAATATTTGTAATTGTAGTATTCATGTTGATGGCTGATGGATGTATGTACATTTTAAGTGTGACACACTGCGTTGGGATGAAATATGCTCAGATGCGGTTTTACAAGCCTATTTACCACCCTGTTACTTTACCTCAGAATGAAACTCTTGATTTTCCTTTTACGGGGAGCTCAAGAATAATTTGATGAGCTCTGCTCTGCTCACACAGAACAATGTGCATAGCATAGAGCAAAGCATAGCAAAGTCACAGGAACACCATACCAGTGTCTTTTGTCCATACATTTTTAATTGTCAGAATAATTCCTGCAATTCCTTGCTATCTACATGAGCCATAATTCCAAAAGAACCCAACTTCACATGCAGCCCGTCTGCAGACTGCACAGATGTGTAAATCTGATGCTCTCTAATGCCGCTGATGGGCGTAGTGAGATCTGTACGCCGGCTTTGTGTAGCTTTAGGTAGTATTTGAGGCTGTTTCTGCTGCTGGGAGTCTTCAGCGCCCGAGTCCCGAACCCGAGGCATGAATCCGTCCCACCTGAAGCTCAGCTTTGGTCTGACAGGCCTGGCAGGGCGGCAGGAAGGAGACGTATTTCAGACAGCGGAGGCAGAGGGTGGAGGGGAGGGGGTGGTGGTGGTTTAGCTGTAACTGATTGCTGGAAGTGATTTGGGGCTAAAAACAACACATTGTCATGTGTGCGCATAGCAGCAAAGCAAGCAGCTCATATTTTAAAGGCTGTGGATTCGAGCTGATCATTGACTACAGAGACGGCTAGAGAGAGTGAGGGAGTGTGGGTGGAAATGGGTTCAGCTACTGGATTCTTTAAGGGTTTTCAATTTTGTCACAACAATTTAATTATCAAATAAAAAAAAATTGTTACAATTTGATTGAATTATTTTGGATGGAAATTTGATCAGATTATTGTTTTGAATTATTTTGAGCAATTTTTGTATTCCCGTATTGGAATAAAGACAATAAAATATACTATTTAATTTTTCCTTTTTATTTTATTTTATATTTATTTTAATATTATGTGAATTATTAATGTTTTTTATTATTATTCTTCTTATTATTATATATTATATGGGAACTGAGTGATGAGGGAAACGGAGGGTGAAACTACCCACCCAGAGACAGAGAGAGAGGTAGAGATGTGCTCCCAGCTCCCAGCCATAGATGTCTCTTTACCAAACATTAAAAAAAAAAAGTTTGTGGACACAGCTCTAATAGCCAAATATCCTGCATGAGTATTTGGACCAACCATCTTTTGGGCAAACGTTTTGGCACCCCATCTCTGCCGAGCTGCAATCACACTCACAGTTTCGTCAGGGGCTGCACTCACACTGAATTAGTGAATTAATCCTCACCGCTGTGTGTTTTTGTGTGTTTATGGGCAGGTTTCCTGGACAGGGATTAAGCCCAGTCATGGTCTCTATTTTCCTTTTATTGGAAAACCTCTATTCAAGATGCTGTGACTCCTTGTACAGGAAACTGGCCCATATTACTGATCACTTAAAGACCACAGTATACCCAAATTAGGATTAAAGCAGCAGTATGCAAGAATTGGCATTGTTTGCTCTTGAGTTCAGTTGGGAAGTAGAATTTACCCTTTGAGCCACCCCTAAATTACACGCTTTACACATGCATTTTACAAGCTGCGAGATACAGAAGCATGTGGACTGAGGTGGTAGATTAATATTGCAAAATTTTACACAAATATGACTCTGGTTATGCAGCGTTATGCAGTTCCTGCCTGTCTCTCCAAAATGACAGTGCAGTTTCTGCACTGCTAAGCCTGGAGTAGCGATAATAGCAGTGCTGCTCTCCCTATAACAGCCAATGAAGCATCAGCATGATGTTAAAGCTGCTATTTTAAATGTAAAATTCTACATATTGCTTCTTTAATACTAATTATGGTCTTAATCAATGTTCAGAAATGCTGTGTAGTTCAGGGCTAGGTATTAATGCCTGTTTGGGAAATCGGTAGCAATAACAGCCAGTTACTCTGATGACTTTGACATGGCAAGAGTATATCAGCATCATCATCAGCCCTCCATCCAGCTCCTGTAGAGAATGAGAGAGCACCATCTAGTGGCTGTGTACTGTCGCTACATCAGGCCTCCTTCTCACTTGTTGTAATCCTCTCTCTCCTCAGCAGCGCTTCAAATGGACGTCCTGCCACTGCGTATGGCTTTCGTCCGGACGAACACTTCTACCACGGAGTGACCAGCTAGAGGTGGAACATATGGACCAGTCCATCTCCCTCAGCCCTGGTCACTGGTGAACACACTGGAGCTTCGACAGCAGGAGTCCAGACGGACTCCGGAGTGGACTGAGATTGCTGAGATCTCCTGATGCACCTTTTTAGTACAGAGACTGGCCGTAAGTGAGTGTCCACTGCACTGTGGACCGTGGTCACACACAGGGTAGAATGATACACTGCATGTTTATAGGACTTAATGAAGCTCTGGAGAGAAATGCCTCTCAGCTTTATTATTATTTTTCTTTATTTGGTTTCTGCTCACTTTAATCTCTTAGTTTTATTTTTGGAATAGTCTTAAATTATTTATATTATTTATACACACTTTTTAGATAGTTTTCTGTTAATGACAGTGCACTTTAATATAAAACGTAACCACGTGAATTTAACTCCTCAAATCCAGTTTCTGATTGATGTCATTCATACTTGAATATCTAAGTACTAGGGCTGTCAAACTAATTACAGTAATTAATCAAGATTAACCACAATAGTCAATAGTTTTTTTTATTAATTCTGGAATTCATTTATTTCATGAAAACAATTATGGAATAGCTGTATGATCAGAGAGTGTAAGTGTGATTAGAATGTGTTTATTTTATTATTTTCAATAATTCAATAACAATAGTTCAGGATCTTCCAGTGATTGCATTTTCCAGTCTTTACCTATGCATGTTGCCCCAGTGACTGTATGGATCATATACAGTATCAGTCAGACGTCTGAAGGTTGAACGTGTGCTGGTCTCATAAAACGCTTGATCCAAATGCTAAGGGTGACCATATCTTTGTTTCCCCCCCAAAAAAGGACTGGGGACACACCAGGGCATCCACCATAGTTAGGATGTTGTGGCTGGGGAGGTCAGGTAGGCCTAAGTTGTTGGACCGTGTGCATATGTGAGGGTGGAAATGCCTCTCAGTCCATGCAGCTACAGCATGTTAATGTACATTAATACATACACAAAGACTCATGTAGCAGCAGACCAGTTAACAGCCTTAATAGCCTATATGACCAAATCACCTCCTTTCAGTTCAGCGTTCAACTTGGCTACGACATCCCAACTACGGTGGAAACCCTCGTGTGTCCCCAGTGTCCTCTTTTATTTTATTTATTTATTTTTTTTAAATATGGTAACCCTAGCAGGAAAAAAAGCAGCCCTAGCACCCTAGCAGCACCTAAAAAGGGTGTGTCCAAACTTTTGACTGGTAATATATATATCTCTTCAACTCTCTCTCTCTCTCTCTCTCTCTATATATATATATATATATATATATATATATATATATATATATATATATATATAAATATATAATATAGGCTCAAAGAAAATGTTATAATGGCATGAGCGAGTCATATTTCTTTGTAGAAATGTTGGTTGCCATGACAACAACACAGATATAGCCATTTTATTTCTTATCCAAACCCACCAGTGGACGTATAGGTACCATAGGTACTATTTTGCAACACCAGACATGTATCCCTCCACCTCCAGTGGGCTTTTAAATGATGCTTGAGACCCAAAACCACCCAGTGTCTTCATCAACATTAGGTGGAAGAACTTTCTGTGAGGAGCTTTTATTAGAGGTTCTAGACGTCTGCTATCGTTCTCCTCCACTGTGAGTCACCACAGCAAACCCAAACATGGGTGGAATTTCCCTTTACCTTCAACAGATCTAATCATGCATAATTAGTTTTGATTTGCCAGCGTATGTCAGCGGTGACATCATGTTCCCCCGGAGGGGGAACCCTGAAGATTGATCATTGTCATGCACTCATCATATTCCACAACTTGCTAATAGATGGTCATTTCTGAATCTTAAAAGACTGACCTTGCATTTAAACACAAACTCTGTACTGGTTTAGATGCACTGACACGTCTTTCAGATTCGCCTGATCTGTGTAGACTGAAGCAGACTGACAGTATTATAACGGCAGTATTAACAGTGGTGTCTGTGACTGAGTACCTGAGCCAGGTTAACAGTCTGATCCATCCTGGCTTCTTCTAATTCTCCATTATAGCAAAAAAGCAGATACTCTGTTAACCTTTCTATATTAATAATTGATTTATTAACAACTGTTTGTATTTGCAATCTGTTAAACCTCTTTTTATGTTCCTGGTTGAAATGTAGCATTTCCTTTATTTTCTAAGAATAATCTATACTATATAAGTAGCACATTATTTTTTATTTAACTTGAATTACGATGTTGAGGCCGTTCCTGATTGTTTCAGGTGTCGTCTTATGGCCAGTATTTCATTCCAACAGCTTTGCATTCTTCTTTCCAAACAGTGCCTGATAAGATCATAAAGGCCTTTGCTGCTATAAAGACCCAGAAACCTGAAATCAGTGTAATGGTTCCCTAACCGAAAAACACAATGCTTCAATAAAGTGATGTTCAGCTGAACTACAGTGTGTGTGGCTTTCGTTTTTTATTAAAAAGAGGAAAAATCTGGAATATCGCTGCATGACTGCTGTTTTTTATCGCCATAATCCCTTATAACCCAATAATACTGAATATATAACTCCATAATATTGAATTTAAATGGAGTTATGTGATAACTAAAGGTTTGGGAGAAGGACCACGCCCAAACTCCTCCTCTCCTTTACCACATACTATGATACTCCTTACTCCATACTTCTTCCCGTGACAAAGGTTCACCACCCACCACCGCCCCTGCTCCTCCTGATGGCCCAATTATGCTCAACCTGATGGGGTCTGGCTTCAGATCCCATCAGCTCGTAGCCCCCCAGAAATCCAGCTCATGAGCATTATGGTGAAATTCTGTAAAGGTACCCCACGTTGTCTATATCATAAAGAGACATTTTCTCCCCATACATACATTCCAAATATATGCATTTACATGTCCATATGCTTCCAATATGGAAAATAATCTGCCTTTTGTTGTAAGAAAATATGGAAAAACAAACATTTGCATACATCCACTGACCCAGCCTATATCAGTGTAGCCCCGCCCACTCAGTCTGAAGTTATAAGGAGTGTTTCAGCCCAATACAGAGCATCTCAGAACAGCAGATATACATTTACATTTTTTTTATTTTTAAAGCGTTATAATATTGTTTTAATTTAATCATTTTAAGAGTGATTCCATCAAGGACAGGTTAGTTATGAATTATGAGTGTGGATATGAATCGATACGATGGGTATACTAGTGGGTATGATAGGGTTTAATATGCATGGATATTGCATTATTATCAGTTTCAGTGTTATTTATTTATTAAATTATTGTTATATAATATATATATGTATAGCACTTTATAAATCGTATAGCACTGTATATTATTAATATGGTTCATTCCTTGTATATGAATTTAATGGTGTAGAATGAACCTGACTCGTGAATCAGTGAATCAGTGAGTTTTTAAATCGGACGTTCCACTTGTTGAAACGCACAGTTCAAAAGAATCGGTTCAGACAAAATGAATCGAATTTTCCACTCTTTCATTATCTTGCTAATTAACAAGAACGTCGTTTAGGTAACAGTGTAAATAATCATAATATTTAATTAAACAATATTTTCTATACAATACAATACACAATATGTATTAATAGTTTGATGAATCGATTTTAAACAGTGATCTCGTGAGAAATCTCGCGAGAAAAGCGCTAGCACGTTAGCAATCGTGAAGCTAGTCGGTTCTGGGAGTATGGACCTCAGTATGGACCCAGCTTACTCCATCACGAAAAGCGAGTGTGTGGAGCTGTGTGCGGGCATTCGGGGAGAGCCGTACAGCGTCTCAGTGCTGAAGGAAGGGTACTGCACTGCCCAGTCGGACGGAACCTTCCGGGCCGATGGGACCATCTCCCTAATTACAGGACCCAGGGCTGTGCTAGTGGATACGGGCGGACCGTGGGACCGAGAATTGCTGCTCTCCAAGCTGAAGGAGAAGGACCTCACCCCGGCTGGCGTGTCTGTGGTAGTCGGGACGCACGGGCACTCTGACCATATCGGCAATCTGAACCTGTTTCCAGGTGCTACTCTAATCGTTGGCTGTGACGTCAGCGAGGGGGACAGATACCTGCCCAATCAGCTGGCTGAGGGACAGCCTTACCTCATTGATGACCATGTAAGTGGGGGATGACGTGTAGCCCAGGGTCTGTGGCTGGACCACACTTTCCCCTCACTTCATATCCCAGTACACCCCTGCTGAAGAATCCACCCCTGCTTAAGACCAGTAGGTGGTTGCAGGTGGTCCATCATGACCAAGCTGGTTGACCAGTATGACCAGTTATTATAGGCTGATCTTGAGCTATATATATATATATATATATATATATATATATATATATATATATACACTAATTAGCCATAACATTACAACCAGTGAACTAAATAACATAGATGGATTATCTGGTTCCAGTGGCGCTTGATTTTTGAGGTGTGTGTGTTGGAAGTAACATAAGAATTCTAAGAGACCCTTTATAAGAACCAAGCTGTGAGGTTCTAGATAAACGACTGGGTCAGAACATCTCTACCAAAACATCAGGTTTACTGCATTGATGACCATGTAAGTGGGGGATGACGTGTAGCCCAGGGTCTGTGGCTGGACCACACTTTCCCCTCACTTCATATCCCAGTACACCCCTGCTGAAGAATCCAGCTTAAGACCAGTAGGTGGTGGCAGGTGGTCCATCATGACCAAGCTGGTTGACCAGTATGACCAGTTATTCTGATAGACCAGCAAGTCCATCACACTCTTTTCAATGGCCTTGATCATATAGGACCAGTGTAGACCTTCTGAAACCAGCCAGTAAAGGCTGATCTTGAGATATATATATATATATATGATTATCTGCTTAAAGAGGCGCTTGATTTCTGTGTGTTGGAAGTAACACAAGAATCTGAGACCCTTTACAAGAACCAAGCTGTGAGGTTCTAGATAAACGACTGGGTCAGAACATCTCTACCAAAACATCAGGCAGGTCTTATAGGGTGTTGTGGGCTGCAATAGTCAGTACCTATCAAAAGTGCTCCAAAGAAGGACAACCAGTGAACAGACGACAGGGACATGGGCGCCCAAGGCTGATTGGTGCTCATGGATGCACAGGACACCTTCAGAGGTCTTTTGGAGGCCATGCCTTTACGGGTCAGAGCTGTTTTGGTGACAGGAGGGGGACCATCACAGTATCTTCTTCACTCAAATGTAGTTGAAAAGCTTTATATAATTTATAATGTAAATAAAGCAGGAAGCACAAATGCATAAATGTGTAATAAAATATCATCAGATATCAGGATATGTTCACAAAATATAATAACATTGTGTTTTATGTCATTTTATGTTTTAATTTTGACATTTAAAACCTGTTATTCCTCCAGGTGTCAGTCATCCCCACGCCTGGCCACACCGGCAGGGACGTCAGCGTCCTGGTTAAAGGAACTTCAGCGGGGACAGTTCTTGTCGCTGGGGACTTGTTTGAGTGCTGCGCTGATGAAGACTCCTGGAGGGATCTTAGTGAGAACCCCGAGCTGCAGGAGGTCGGCCGACAGAAAGCTCTGATGGATGCAGACGTCATTATTCCTGGACACGGACGCTTGTTCAGAGTGCACAGGACGCCGCTGAACTGACCAGAGAGGTTGTATTTGAAGCAGTGGACTGAATCATTTCAGTGTCCGTGTAACAGGGTCGTCCAAAACCAGCATAACGTTCAGTATAACATGGGGCTTGCTGATTGGCTTATAAACACAGATGCTTTTGGAATAGACATTTTTTGTAACCTATAATTAAATAATTTAATTTAATAAAAAAAAGTATTGCTTTATCATTTATTTTCTATCTATCTATTTTCCATCCACTTTGATCAGCCTTCATTTATTTTGTCCAAGTTCTTCCACCTTCAGACAAGAGCCAGGCTGTGATCTTCTAGGCGACTGGGTCAGAACATCTCTACCAAAACATCAGGCCGCTCTTGAGGGGTGTTCACAACTATGCAGTGGTCAGTACTTACCAAAAATGCGCCAAGGAAGGACATCCGGTGAACTGGCGTTAGCACATTGGTGCTCTAATTTAATTAAAAACCTTATATTATATCTTTATTTTCTGTAAAACTATCAACATTGATCAGCCTTCATTTATTTAGTCCAGGTTCTTCACATTTCCACCCTTAAACCTGACTTCCTTGGAGAAAAATAAAGAACCGTGAGTTCAGATGTCCTTCAGGCGGGACAAACTCAGTTACGGTGGGACATCACCTAAACAAGCCCGCCTCCTCAACTGACTGCGGCTGGAGACTAGAAGACCCCACCTTTAGGTGGGATCCTAGAAAGATTTTCATTTTCAGCTTAAAACTTATTAAAAAAACATATCAGCTTATAAACAGTTGTGTGAAAATGTTAGGACACCCCATACAAACGTGTCTGGACGTGTGAAAAGTAAGACTCATCAGTGTAGGTACAAACACGTTTATTGATACTACAGAACAGGCTGCTGGTCCAAATTCCTATGTACAGTGCTGTACTTCAGCAAAACGACTTACTTGAAGGTTGTACTTGACATAATAAGCGACTGTAAATTATGGGTGTGGTTTTCGTCATGTTTTATGGGTCCCAAAAATGTCAAATAATGTCAAGTAAAGCAATTAGCGATAAAAGTGAAATATTGAAAATGATGTTGAGGCTGAAAATGTAAAATAATATTTACTATAATCAAAGAATACTAATTAAAACCCAAGCTGTTAAACTGAAAGCATGTTGTTCTTCCTGGATAGTTGAATTTTCTGTAGCCTGTAGCTTTGTTGTCCTGATCTTTACACATTTACTAAACAAATCTATAAAAATTGTGATATTTATAATTTGCGATTACAAAATGTCAGTGTACAAAATATTGGCATGTAATATTAGCATTTAATTACATTAATTATGTAGAAAAAAGCGAATGGCTTCTCAGTCTATGTTGTTATCAGCGTTAGTAACTATAGAAACGCAGCCTCGTGGAGTTGCGCAGTTCATTCCTCAAAGCTTCAAAGCATCTTCATCGTTCTTCTCGTCATGTAGAGTCAGTCATCAGAGGTTCTTTTAAACAAAGGCCTCCACTAAGCTTCACTGCTGCTTGCACAAGGCCTCACAATGTCCTCCACTTCGATGACCTCCACCACAAGATCTCTGATGGCCTTGATGCTGTCCACTGGCTCTTCTGCATCCGAGGAGCTTGAGCAGTCCACATCTCCTCCACTCACTATGGCCTCCGACTTTATAGGGGCACCGCCCTCTGCTGGAGGATCAGGGTTGCTTGAAGGCTCCTGAGCTTTCTCAGTGACCTCAGGGTCCTTCTCAATTCCATCACTCTGCATCTCCGCCTCACTGACTGTGCAGTCAGCAGATGGACCAGATGAACCACAAGATGTGGTCTCCGCTGGAGAAGCCGGGTCATCCGTGGCCTTGGCCTGTGAATCTGTTGGATCTGCGATGTCGGACGCATCGGGTTGGCCTCCACCAGTGCATGGCTCAGAGCAAGCAGCAACTGGAGCATCGATTTCTGCATCTTCGGCGTCTTCTGTGTCCTCGGTCTTCTGAGCCTCCGCACTCCCCTTCTCCTCGTCTTCTGCGAGAGGAACTGTGCTTCCTGCCTCCACTCCAGCTGGTGGGATTAGATATACGGCCTTGTCTGTAGCGTGCTGTTGTTCGGTGGACGATTCAGGATCCTTGGATATAACAATTGTAGGGCAATCGCTGAGGCTTGGTGGAGTCAAAGAGGCCGTGGCGGCTTCGCTCGGAGTCTCAGCTTCGGGTGAAGCTGGTGAGGAAACCTCTGGAGTGGACGAGGCCTCAGCAGGTTTCTCAACAGAAATGTTGCATGTTGGCGCCGGTGGATCAGCTGTAGAAGCCTCGGGCTCGGATGCCTTTTCTTCAGGACCAGAGGATTCAGGACCAGAGGATTCAGCAGGGACCTCCTGTTTCTCCTCTGCTGGAACATCTTGGTTGCTCTGCTTTGATTGGCTCTCCAAGCAGCCATTGCCCACCAGCGGGGAGGTGTTATTCTCCTCAGGTTTTCGAGCGATGGGCACCTTGGCTGGGCTGGAAGGGGCGGAGCGAGGAGGGGTGCGGCTGTCGTTCAGGCTGCTCTGACTGATGCACTGCAGCTCAGTGCTGTCCACGAACAGGTTGTGCTTCTTCAGGCTGGCGGCTTCCTTCACCACTGCACGGGCAAGAGGAGAGGATATTAGATTAGTAAGGAAGTAAAGAAGACTTGTGTAATAAAAGATCAGTGCACTTAAAAAAGAGCTGAAATAATAAATACTAACTGTTTTTGTTCTTATTTCTAAGTTATTATAAAAATATAACTTTTATTGTTTTATATAACTTTACACCACTGAAACAGCAACCCCCCAAGGTCAGTCTGACCGCACCTGGCTCTTAAAGGGTACAGCGAGAGACACACTGACTGGTTTATTACTGCACGTTACGCCCAAAACAAACACACCCATCATTCATTAAGAGACTCAGTACATGACTTTTGAGAGTTTCGCGCCGAGCCAGGCGATCTTTTCCCATCGTTACCATAGCAAAGACACACCGACACGCCCCCTAAATCAAGCTGCACGATGCAGATCGCTAAAATTGGGCTCTACATATATTAATGTTTGTTACCGTCTTACCAAAATAGCTAAATTCTGGGGATACTTTGAAGTGTATAATAAATATATTGGGAAAAACTTTACTAAACTTTTTAGTAAATTACAAATATACTTATATAATCTTATTGGACATTTCAAGTGTGAGTGAATTAATTGAACACAAGTATTTAAGAAGTACATAAAGTTTAAACAAAATTTAAACATGAAAAAAAAAATTATAATAATTTTTAATTAATATATAAATGACATTTTTTTACTAAAATTTAAATTCATAGTTATGTATTTCTAAAAAAATACCCCATACATTTTTTTATTCTACTAGCATTTGAAAGAATAATATTATTGGATTTTTAACATTTTTTAATTAGTTGGTACATAAATCTGTTAGTATATTTACAACATACTTCTCAGTATGAAATCTCTTTAAAATGTTGTGTAATTTAGATGGCCATATATATATATACAAATACCTGGTCATTTGTAATACTGAATGACACACTTTAAAAAATAAATAAATAAATAAACTGAACTGCTCATATTTCTCCCATATCCCAGAAATTTGCCAAGTAGCCAATGTAATTAGCCAAAGTAGCAAATGTACAGGACCTTCACCTTAAACTGCATCAGGTTGCATTAGTAAAAACTCATGGTTGACTCAGTACATTTGTGGGAAATTGTGGAGCTTAAACTTTTACCCAAACAGTCGTTTTAAAACCCCCCAACAGGATCTGACTGCTGGACAATAATTCTAACCACTTTACCTTTGTTGACCTCATTATTCAGGATGGTCAGCAGCAAGTCCTCGTAGACGTTCTCCACTTGGATGAAGTTTGTGTAATCAGCAAAGATGTACTGCTCGTACGTCTGCAGCTCCTTCAACACAGCAGAAACACTCTGCTCATTCAAAGTCACCACATTCACTTACTCAGAGTGAGAACTACAGATAGCAGTGAATTATTGATCTGATCAGTTCATAACTTTATAAACTCGGTTTCTCAAATTTTCTGACTGTAATAAAAAGTTCTTTACAGTTTTGCAGGTGGGGGCCAGGTTCCTTCTGATGGCTGGCAGGGTGATGTCCACCAGAGCATCCTGGAAAATCTTCTTCCTCACTGTACTGCTGTCATAGTCATATTGCTGGAAGTTATAAAATAAAAACAGCTTAATTAATATAAATAATAAGAAAAGAAAAGAAAATAAGAACAATAATTGTTGTTCATATAATATAACTGTTATGGCTTTTTTATTACCTATTTATTATTTTAAAATATTTGATCATATGACTACATTATTTACATATTAATAATACTAATTAGTCATATATCAGTAACAGCAATTATATTATTTCCGTGCATATGTACAAAGCTTATTATCCATTTTTAAATATTATTCATAATATTAATCTTAAAATCAATATTTATATAGTACATTATATAATGTCTCAATAAATCAAAAAAACAATAAATCATATTTGCTAACTAACAATTTATGTAACTCATTTAATATCAACAACATAACATTTTTAATATGTAAAAAATATCATATTAAAATATATTTTTTTTACTTTATCATATATACAGTAGACTTTTATTATACATCATTTTAAATAATAAACAACTTATATATTTATTTATTAATTAATATTTATATAGTACTTTTTATAGGCTCTAAGGAAATATGACATAAATACATAGAATATACTCAATATAATATATTAGAAATATAAATATTACGTAATAAAACAATAAAAAAACATTTTTTACAATATAAACATGAGCAATGTCTAGTAAACCAGAGGTAAATAAACAATCAAAATTAAAGGTATACAGAAATATTTGACTATATTTAATTAAGACATCTAATATAAATATATGTTATAATATTAAAATATGAATAGGCAATGCTACAGTTAAGGGACAGGAGGATCACCTTTAGCACTCGGAGCTTTGCCTTCTCCATGACTGTGGCCAGTTTGTCCGGTTTGTCCTTAAAGGCTGGCTGAAGCAGCATCTCAAAGGTGTACACGGCGTTCTCCATCAGCTACAACCAACAACACCACCAGAAAACAAGCAGGGTCACATAACGGAGCACCAGCGTCCTGAGCTACACCCTAATGGACTGCAGAGGGAGCCACTGCTTCAAAGGAGAGGAAATGCTCCCTCTGAAATGACCAGCTTTTCTGTTGACCACATTTTTAACTGTTAGCGAAACAGCAGAACTCACACACAGAAGGTGCTAAAGAGACAGAAATCACAAGTGAACAGGAAGAGGCTGTTTCAGTGCTCGCGCTGTTTTCACCCCCAAACGGCTAGACTGCTCTCCCTACCTAAAGTGGAGCCAATCATCAAGACATGCTTGGTGCCTGAAAGAAGCTGCCTCTTAGGTTTTACACTGGATTAGCCTGGCCCGAGTCTGGGGCCTAACAGAGGCCTTCAGTAGTCTCTAATAGACTTGTAGATAGATATGTCAAATGTTTGTGGACACCCTTTTGCATCCACGTTGCATCTATGCTGACACAGATGTGCAAATGCACGCACACAAGCTTGTCTAGCCCCTGTAGAGAAGAAGTCCTGCCAATAGAATAGGACTCTCTGGAGCAGATCACCTGCATTACCCTATTGGCACCATGCTGCCTAATGCCAGGCGTGGGCTAGTAGAGGGGTATAAAGCCCCCCAGCATTGAGGAGTTGTGGAGCAGTGGAAGAGCTGTGTTCTCTGGAATGATGGATGGTGGGATGAGTTTGGGAGTTGCTTTGGGATGCTTTTGGGATGCTTTGGCATCCTGAGGCCCACCTGCTGCATGTGGCTCTGGGTGGTGTGGACCAGCAGTGTGGAATTGGAGAATTTGAAGCGGTTCCTGAGCTCCTGCAGCTGCTCCTTCAGGACGGACACATGCTGGTAACAGTCCTCCAGCTGGGCATGGCCCACCTCTTCCAGAGCCTTGGAGTCAGAACATAGACAGGGGCACAAAGCATTACTTTTAAATGGTTCTTTCTGTAAAACAGTCGAGGCAGTTCACAAACCGTATGAGCGAATGAAATGTCTGGATACAGAGGAGATTGGAACGCCCCCCTATGGCAGACGGACACCCCATAAAAGCCTTTGCCTTTTAAACATCTGGAGATCTGATCTTCATGTGATTGACAGTGAGAAATGGAGGTAATCTAACTCAACTCACACCTGAAGAAACGTCCTGAAGAAAGTTCACCCCCCCCCCCTCGCATCTATTACTCCTTCAAATATGTAGAATTAGACTCAGCTGCAGAAGATCAGCTGCAGAAGATCAGAACATGGTTGGAGAGGATTATTCTGGAGGAGTCTGGAGTCTTATTTAAACCTCAGACATTTAGTCTGGTCTGATCTTGATTGATGGTTGAAGTGAGTGGTGAAGAAGATCACCATCATGGTCAAATCCAGAAAGCTCTCTGAGGCCTTCAGAAAAGAGGGTGGAGATGCAGAGGAGTCTGGGAAGGGGTTTAAAAAAGTCTCAGGACTATTAGAAATCAGCCGCTGTTCCACCGTCCACTAAATCATTTGGAACAAGAGGAACAGCTGACCAGCATGGCCAGGTCAGACCGTCCTAAGAGCCCCAGACCACGATATGAGTAAAGAAGCCTCCAACAATCCTAAACTATCATCATGGTAGCTCTCACCACAGTCGACATTAAACTCTTACTTTAGTGAGATTTTCTGGAGTTCCTCCCGGGGTGAAGTCCCTGCAGACCCGACTCAGTTCGGTCTCCAAACGCTGCCTCACAGCCTGGAAGCCTGAGCTAACCGGCCCCATCAGCTCCTCCAGGATAGACGCCAGATACGGGGCTACACTTTCAGAGCAGAACTTCACTGCTGGCTCTGAGACCAGTGCTAACACACACACACACACACACACACACACACACATACAGAAACACACAAACAGACAGTATTACCAGCAGAACGTGGAGATAACCTCACTCTCCTGTCCAGCAGTAACTGTAAATCGGTTTGTCTTAAAGCCAAAGATGTGTGCATCCTTCACACGCAGCTCCTAGTTCAGACCACACCTCTGATTTATGGTTGTATCACTAGAATTGATCCTAGGAGGGGAACAGAACTCTGAGAACTTGGGCCGGAGCTCAGCGCCAGAAGATGACCCTTCCTTGATGAATGAGGAGCTTGCAGAAGTAGGAGATGGGGGGGGGGGGGGGGGGGTATGGAAGGTATGGATGGAAGGAGGTTAGATGGGATAGAGGAGGAGCTCCAGGCACGGGTCTCCTCCTACAGCTCAGTTATCCTGCAGGACTAGAGTTTCTCCAGGGAGCTCCAAACTAGACTCACCACTGGTATCATAATCAGCTGTACAGCTGCAGTTCACTTTTATTAGTTTATTATTTTATTAGTTCACTGCATTCCTTATTGAGAAAGGGAAGCTTATCAAGCCTGTACATCTGGATGATTTAACTTTTTATTTTTATTTTTTCCTTATTGTCACTTTTAAGTTTGATGGAAGTTTTTATTTATTATTATTATTATTATTATTATTATTATTATACCAATAAGATGTATAACAGTAATAACAGCAACACTATTATTATTAATATTATTATTATTATTATTATTATTAAGAAGAAATCATAAAAAGAATTATTGTTATTCATATTATGAACATTATTATTAGTAATGCAAATGATAATGCTAATAATAATATTGTGAAAAAAATAATAAAATGAATTTAATATAATCATATTTAATGATAATTAAAATTAAACATCACTACATTACTATTATCTAATAATAATAATTAAAACGTGTAGTAATAATAATAATAATAAGAAGAAGAAGAAGAAGAAGAAAAATAAGAAGAAGAAGAAAAAGAACAATAATAATAATAATAATAATAATAATAATATCAACAATTAATCATTTTTTTTAATCTGTCATTTATTTGTTGGCCTATTTTACTTTTTTTTTTGCCTATTTCATAAGAATCCTGGCTTTAGAGCCAATACTGGCTGGATTATCAGTTCAACTTGCCACATACATATGCAGAGCTTTGTTCATGAATATTCATGAGCATATTAACATGTGGAACACCACAATCTGGAGCTCAAGCTCACCTTGAAGTTTGGTCTCGAGGAAGGTGCGAGAGTTGATGATCTGATCCATATCTGAGCGTATGAGCGCCTCCTGCTGTTTGGCCGCCTCCCTGCACTCGTCCTTCAGGCTCTGCAGCCCGTCCCTCAGCTGCTCCTGCACCAGCCCGTATGTGGCCTCCACCGTCTGGAAAAAGAACCCAAACAATTTAGATAAGGCGAACAACAAGAACCGCTGACCCAGTCGATCGCCAGCAGATGGCGTGGGCGATAGTAGCTAGCAGAATTAGCAGTAGCGCCCTCCTCCCAGCGCGGTGAGCTCCAGGGGTGTTGTGCTTCATGTGTCTCTGATGAAGTACATGCCAGCCTTCACCCTCTCAGTACAGGTACACCATATGTCCAAATGTCTGTGGACACCCCTTCTAATGAATGTATTCAGCTTCTTTGAGTTGCTCCTATTGCTGACACAGCTTGTCTAGTCCCTGTAGAGAAGAAGTACTGCCAATACAATAGGACTCTCTGGAGCAGATAAACATCATGAACCTAGTGCCACCATGCTGCCTAATGCCAGGCATGGGCTAGTAGAGGGGTATAAAGCCAAAGCCCCCCAGCATTGAGGAGCTGTGGAGAAGTGGAAGAACTGTGTTCTCTGGAATGATGGACGATGCTTCATCCAGTACTTTAGGGATGAGTTGGGGATGAAAGCAATCCTCCTACCCTGGACAGTAGAGACAGTTACTCCAACAACAGCAGTAATAATACCCTTGATTTCAGAATAGAACAATGAATAAGCAGGTGTCCCAAAACTTTTGTCCGTATAGTGTAGCCCTGCGTGATAAGGGAGTCCTAGCTGGGGTTGGAACTGCTGGAACTAGACGTGACTAAATTGGGGAGGAAACTGGGAAAACAAATCTGAACACCATCCAACACACCCAGGCACACATGCTAAATACGGTATCTCCCCCACAAACCCACTGCCTCCTGTACACAGAGCTGCCTTTGTCCAGGCTTTCCAAAGTAGCCCAAGAAGCCTCTTTATAGATCTGGACGCTGCCAGCTGCTGCAGGCGGAGAAGAAGGGGGAGGGGGGTTTATGGACTCCAGAAAAACTGACCCTAAAACTGACAGACATCACCTAATTATGCAAAAAAATCCCCAAAAAATGCCAGACTGTCTGATTGACACCACCACCATTTTCCCACCTACATCCCTTCACAACACAAAGGGCCCGATCTTACACTACGTCGCCATACTCATTGCCATCTTACACCCCACCAACAGTCAGACGCTCGTTGCTATCTCTGCAGTGAATTGTCAACACAGGCGCGTGCCGCCCGACACTCGTACACCCCCCCACGCTTTACACCATTGAAATAGCAACCCCCCAAGGTCAGACTGACCGCACCTGGCTCTTAAAGGGATGGCGAGAGACGCACTGATTGGTTTATTACTGCACGTTACGCCCAAAACAAACACACCCATGATTCATTAAGAGACTCAGTAGAGTTTTGAGAGTTTCGAGCCGCATAAGGTGAACCTGTAGAACCTGTGTTTAAATTTGCATATCATTAAAAATGGTGGAGGGATACATGCTGCCTGTAGGGTGTAGTGCGGCTACAAAAAGTAGTCCCTAAAGAAAACTGTATTGGTTGAGATTATCCACTATTTTACTATCATCATCATCATCATCATCATTCCATATCATACTCCGAAGACATGTGTAGCTACACTGGTGGGTTTGGATAGGAAATTAAATATGGGCTGTATCTGTGTTGTAGTCATGGCAACCAAGGCCTGGTTCTGTTCACCACAGATGTAAAGAAATCTATGTCAGTGAGTTTCTCTACGATGAACCACAATTTCCCACCAAACCTCCACTCGGAGTGACTGTGTACATCGCAAACAATGAAATCCACCAATAGGACTGAACTCAGAGTGTGAGTGAAGAGTTCTAGGTGTTAATATGATAATAACACTGTAATAATAACACACTTTTCTGAGCGTGTGATTGGTGAGCGCAGTGCTTAAAGACGCTCAGCAGCTTCATGTATCGGAAACAGACCACTGAAAACAACCCTGGATATTAATAGTACTGACTGTTCCAGTAGTTAGCCAATGAGAACAGACACAGTGTTTGATATTCTAATGAGCTTCTGGAGAAGTTCGTCACTGGTGTGTTTAGGTGTGAGGTGTGAAGATGATGTCACCAACCGTAAACCACACTCTCTTCCTCTCCGCCTTCTTCCCTTTCAGCTTGGGCAGCAGCTCCGTCTGCAGTGACGGCAGGAGCTCCTCCATCACATGGTTGGCCAGCACCTACACACACACACACACATGTTTTTTTAACCATGACAAGACATTCATTAGAAGGGGTGTCCATAAATATTTGGACATATAGTGTATGCTACACTTATATAATGAGAATGTTTGTGTTGGTCCAGTCCCAGTTTCCACTGGTTATCCCACAAAGTTGGAATAGACCACATGGTATTCACCAGTACAGGGAAGCTTTGACTCATACGGCCATTCTCCCGCCACACACTGGGTTTAGTGATGTGAACTGAGTCACAGAATCAAGAGCTGTCAGACGACACTGAGTCACCGAACGGAGAGTCACCCAGTGGCTGAAAGGCCTCAGACAGGAATCACTCGACAGCACCACAGGCTCACATTAGTCATGCAACGTTCGGGAACTCTGCAACTCTGCTTTCAAGACTATTAAGATTATTAAGCTATTATTATACTCTCAAGCTCCAGATTGTGGTGTTTTTACACATGACCTCGGTTACCTGCTGCTGCTGGTAGAGCTTAGAGCAAAGAGGGACCAGCTCCATATTAATAAAGCCTATGGGTTTAGAATGCGACATCAGAAAAGCTCCTGGAGGTGGAATGTGAAGGTGTCCAAATACTTTTGTCCAAAGTTTACAAAACGCTGCACGTTGTTTATTTACTGTAGTGATAGCGGTGATAGGCCCATCCCACCACTATCATGCTTATCCCTTTCATCGTAAGACTCCTTTCAAAGCTGTGTGAGCTGTAAAAGGGGACTGCAGGGTCATCCACAGGAAGTGCTGCAGTAGCAGCACAGGAAACACCTCGGTTTTCCTCTCAGTGTTAAAGGACCCTCCTTTAGCCCACTTTATCAGCGCCGCTCATCTCACTGGAAAACGCATTAGAGCTGCTGTGCGAGGAAGTTAAAAAAGAGCATTCCATCCGACCCTGA